>NC_142529.1:31087294-31139794 GCF_964205215.1 Stylophora pistillata
CATTTCATTTACTTTCACTTGCTTTTATTTTAAAAAGAAAAATAAGAAATAAATCGAAATTTAAAAAAAAATAACAAAAATAATTCCTATAAATTTGAATATGTTTAATGGCAGTTCTCGGCCACTATACACGTCTGCAACACTTATGTCTTTGTTTGTCTGAGGCATTAAATGATTGAGAATTTTTTTCTTTTGGCGTTGAAAGGCCCATCCTAGTGAGTAGTTAAGATCTCAAAACCTGATTTATAGCAATCAATTTCTTTGAGATAGAGCCATTTAGATATTGGTATGTAAAATGGCTTATTCTGTTAATTAAAACCCTCAAAAACAATTGCGTCACACACCCTGGACGTGGCCCCTACTGCCAATCTAGATTTGGATTCTTATAGAACTATGTATAAGCTTTCATGAAAAGTAAGTTTGGCTCTCATATTTTGAATTTAAAAATCTGTCAAATTTTCATGTCTCATGTGGAATAGCCCTTTTTAGCTCAAAATTACTTACTCCAAAAACATGCACTCGGCGGTAATATGAAATGAACTTGTGGCTTAAATTCAAAAGGGAACAGCAGATCTGAAAAAGATTGAAGAGCAAAGCAGCAAAAATAAAACAGTTATCTTGGCGAACAGTCTTAAGGAATAACCCCTGTTGGTTCAAGTACTCAGCGTATAAAAGAGATACCTATTCTTAGAAGTTGAGGATGTCTAAACATGTTGTTTTAATCAGTCCTGGCAAGGTGATTAAACTAGGAAATAAAGAGGTACAATCTTCTTGCTACCCACCAAACAACCTATTCATGTTTCTGAAAAGACGTATTAAAAAAAGACCTTTAAAAAACAGCTTCTCCAATAATCATCGGTTGTTCCACAGAAACTGCAATCATGGCCTTCCTATGGCTTAGATTTTCAACAGATAGTGATATAAATAAATGTGGGTATTACACTGTAGACCTCCTTTTATTGCATGTACTAAACGTTTTATTCTAGACTAAAGATTTCAAAATTAACAAGTACAGTATGAACACCTCATTTACTGAAACACACAATGTACTGACCTTATTTGACTGAATAGTGACATTTTGTGACTCAATCAATCAATCAATACTTTATTTACCCACATAGCGTCAAGGAGCTCGTAGAGCTTGTTCAAAATACATAGGTGCCTCTAAGATTAAGAATCTAAAAAACCTAATACATACTGTCAAGACCTAATAGATTAGAAATTGAAATTGGACTTTAATTGATTTTAATAAACATTGTCAGTCCAGTGACAGAATCCTTTATCACCGATGAAAAAGCGACAATATAGTGTAATGTCAGCTCCCATTCAGCCTGTGTTACAAAATAAAGAATTCTATAGCTGAGAGGGAAAAAGGGACTCACTGAAACAAAATCAAGGTACACTTGATAAACAGAAACATAAACAACATGCAGTATGATGCACGATCCTCGCAGTATTGAAGAAAATCATAAAGATGCAGATTGTATGTTGACTTGTAAATTTGTGTTGCAACATCCAAGGTCTCTTAATCTCTAAAGCTATAACTAATAGCTCCGCTGATCTTCTACAGGTAGAGAGACATTGTGCTTTCAATGCTAAAGAGGTGCAGCCCCAATGATTCCAAGGATCTCTTTATGATTTTCTTCAATACACAGCACAATAGTTTTTATCAGTTAGTCACTGACCTGATCAAGCAGCAGGCTAAAATCCACCTCAGTGACTGGAGGTAGTGCTGGATACACACCTGACAGAATTTCAAAATCGTTAGAAATAGGCTAACCTTTTGACGTCTGGAATGATCACCGTGAACAGTGAACACTCAGTGGGGAGTTGAGAGACACAGTTACAGGTTTGCATATAATTATGAAGAATTCTTGTAATCCCTAAGTGTTCAGATAAGGTTTTGTAAAGTTGATAAAGTCCTCTATTGCTTTTATAAAATATTTGTCAAAAATAACTCAACAAAGATAGGGTAACATGACAACTATGTTTACATATTCTCACTACAACCCTATCATTCATGAAAATAACAACATCTGATCTCACCTGAATTCAACTGTGCTACATCAATAAGAATTGAACTTGTCGGTGAAACTGAAGAGAAAAATAACAAGAAAGATCTAAAGAAATATTTCAGCTTTTTTAAAATTATCTTGCTCTTGATAACAAATGAGACTGTACATAGTAACAACTAATGCTCTGGGTGCTTTATTCATCATTGTCACTGTGGTTTGTATGAAGCTATCTAATCCATCTGACAGCTGGTCTTCATAACAACTTGCTTTTTATAGGATGTTTTTCCTTCATTGCTACTTTAACTTAATCGATAGTTTTTTTGCTGTGTGTTTTTATTGACCAAGACAAAGCTTAGATGCATAAAAAGACAAAAAAAAAACAAAACAAAAAACAGGCAAATAGTTAGCTATCTTCACCAAGCAAGCATGCTAATTAAAAAATTTTTCATCAGTTGTAAAAGGATTTGGTGGCTAAAATAAGAATAAAAAATGACTTGTTTATTTTGAGAGCTAGGAAAGATAGCCTATTAATTGCTTGTAGCACAGGAGGAGAGATCCATAAAAATGCAGAAAAGAAAAAGGCAAAATTATCCAGCTATCTTGACCTAACAACCTTGGTCGCTTAAGTATTTAGTACATGGTAAAAGGTTTTAGCTTAAATAATCAAGGATGACTTGTTTATTATGAGAACTGGAAAGAAATTCAATGCTTAAATTGCTTTAAATCCATGCAGCATTAATTTCCTATAATAAGGTAACACTTGAAGGGTAGAAGTGAGTTTGTGTTTTTTACAAAAAGAGGTTTCTTTTCTTTTCCATTCAAGGTGACACTAATAAAAATGTTAGATGTAAAATGTTTGATGAAATATCATCAGAATTAATACAAAATGTAAACATACCTTCTCTTTGCTTTTTCAAGGCACTCTGCAGTAAGCACAGTGATCACATTGCAGAGAATAAAATGGCTATCCAATCTTGCGCTCTTCTGCTGTATACAACAGGTTCTTGTCAAGCAATACATTTTTAGAAAATCCTTATTAAGGTGTTTTACCTTATGTTATTAGTGTTAATTACCTCTGGTTAGCCTCATTTATTTTTACTGAAACAACAGACTTCAAAATGTAACATCACTTTAATTTTATTTTCAGGTTTTGTATAATAGTGGAAATACAGTTCAGCAACATACACTCTCTGAAGCATTCAGGTATGGGCCTCAGTAATGAAATGAATTGGGTTTTATTTTAATACTTTCCTTATTATAATTAATGTCTGTAAGTTCTAAGTTAATTAAACAGCACAAGTTCATCTATTGATCAATGTACTTTATTTTTTGACATCTTTATGTCTCCATCAGCCAATTCCTGAATGAAATTAGACTATGATGAGCTCACGGCCTTAGATCAGCTGTCAGCATGTGGTCTCAAGAACTTCATGTTTGATGTAGCCAAGGTTAGTGAGGCGGGAAGGGGAAGGGGATTGGTGAGCTAATCTGGACTGCACACTTGCAAATGGTTTTTATGTGCAGTATCTGACTGGGCAGATACTAAATTGTAGCATTCTCTGGAGGTTTTTTTTTTTAAAGACCAGCTATAAAAAACACTAGGTGCAGGCAAAGGTAAACATTTATTTTTGAACAAGACTATGGTGTTTCACTGCTTTGTTGGATTAAAATAGACTGTGCTTCAAACACCAGAAGCCTGCAAAAGTGCAGCTACTTCTGGAGAACATTTCACTTACTTCAAAGCCTATGGAGACACTTGAGACTTGTGAAGCCTTCTGAATGAGATCATGGAAAGTAACTCAGTAACCCTGAGTTTTGATGATTTACAGTTTACTAGTGGTTTTGGCTGTATTGCGGGATGTTGCAGAATACAAGATAATCTTAGTGGAAAGGCTGCATGAATTGAATCTCAATCAGTTGAATTTCCTTCACAGGCAAGAGGTCTCATGGCTGAAACTCTGGACATGCTTGCACAGAAGGGAAAGTTTCATCTTTCTTGTGAACTTCAGGGCAAGTTGGCATCTAGAGGTTTCACTGATATTATCAGCAGAGGTGCGAATGGCGAGAAAGACATGATTGCAGCACTTTATTGAATAGTTCAATGAAGGGGCATTCACGAGATGATTTTGCACAGTGTTCTGTTGAGTTGACCTGTTCAGAATTCTCTTTTTAGAATTGAAAGAGGTCAAATTTTTTTGGTAAGATGCATGAATTTTTTGATAAAGATTTGTTTATTTTATAATTGTAAAAGTGTTTGACTCTTATTTTTCATACCATCATCATTGACAATGTAATATGTACAAGGTTCATCCTTAAAGTAGCAGATGCCAGCTCAGCAAATAAGAAATAAAGAAAACAAGGTGGCAGTTGAAGTGGGTTCGTTTTTATTTTGTAGTGATTTTTAATTCATACTTACCTTGTATGCGGATAACAGGTGCTTTTATACAGTGTATGGATCCTAAGGATGCAGAATCATTTCTGTTGTCTAAGGTACTGTGAGTGAAAATTATTTCATAGGTCTAATCTGCCTAAATTTCCTCCATGTACTTTTTGTTTTGAGGTTCAGCTATGTCTTGAAGATAAGAGGAAAGTTTCAACTGAATGCTTGCATTTTTATTGGTTCTTCAGTAACCCTTTCCCTCCCAAGAATGTATTAGTAAATAAATTCTCCATACTGTTTGCTATTCTTTTCCTATAGTGTAACTTTAAAGAATTTGGTATTAGATTAACTAATAATCCCCTCATTGATATTTTTCGTTATTCTCGTTACTCATCTGCTTGATATAATATTGATGTTGTAAGGAGAATTAAGTTCTGTCTCATCACTTATGGGAGTTAAACCAATTTTTTGTGCCTTCCTTTGATTTGCAGCCTGAAATTATTTTAAGTCATTTGAAGTTCCCTCTTTGTCATCTGACTTCATTGAATGAAATGAAGAAAGCTTGGTACACATTGCTCGAGTTCTGGACCCATCTCGTCCTTCATTTAGATCCTTGGCAAGTTAAGTGAGACCTCCAAGGCAGAGGTAAGAATTTGTCATTATTTGTAACGACCAAGCTTAATCAGAAATTTAAACTGTATTAACTGTCAGTGTCAAGAGGGAATAACAACTAAAGCCAATAAATAAAAAGCTTTGAAGGTGTTTTCAAGGAACTTTCAGATAGGATTAATGATAAATATGACTACTGAACAGATTATGATTTACACTATATATACCATGAATCAGTTGTAATGCATACTACTATCAGATGTTAGCAGTTGTGAAATACAGGTATGAATGGTTTAAGATTGTGATGGTGATGGTGGTTATTGTGGTAATTTGATAAGGGTTTACATTCATAAGGATGTTTCACTTTCATTTAATTTCAGGACTGTATCTGGAAGCTCAATCAGCTCAGTGATTTCTCTTGAAAGTACTGCCAGTTTCAGACAGGTCTGCATGAGTTACCGTATTTATTCGCCTATAAGCCGAGCGATTTTTCCAACAAATTAAACTGAGAACAGGTAAATTCTCGCCAAGGAAGGGGGTTCGGCTTATAGCCGAGTATTTTCGCCAAAAAATATTTACGGGTGCTTAACAAGATTCGAAATTCAATGTTTATTCGACTGTAAGCCGAGCGATTAACAACAAACACAAATTTCCGAGATCACGAAAGGTAGGTACATGTAAATCATTGTTGGTTCTGCTCGACGGAAGCTCGAATCGCATAGGAGTTTCATCCATATATTTGAACAGCCTGGAGAGCGAATGGCCATACCGCTGCCGAAGTGCGATCAGGGACCGATGGAACTGGATGATCTTTTCTTCCAGATCTTGTGGGAGTCGCTGGGCCAGGGTTGTCCTAGTGCGAAGGCTGATGGAATGGCGCTTTTTCCATCTCTGGTAGCAACCCAGTGAGGCTCTGAAGTCTGGATCACTGCTCAACTCCTTCGCTTTCAGCCGTAGAATTAATCCGCTTACAGCAATTCCTGTAAAAGACAACAGAGATCAATTGTTTGACTTGTTTTGACGACATGAAAAACTGGCCAATCAGAAGCGGTCATTCCCACGATTTGTGTAAACATTGCAACACGATCTGACAGATATCAGTTGATCGAAGCTTTTCATTGTTTTAAAGAAGCGAAAGACTTACCTTGACTCCCCTGCTCTGAAAACCAGTCCAGTAGTGTTTGATCCAATTCAGGATACTTTGGCGAAAAGCAGCCCATCGTCTTTCGCTTTGCTGACATTTTAAGCTCACCATAAAACAGGTTCGCTTGATCTTTTCGCCAGCGACGCACCATCGATTCACTAATCGATTCCGTAATCTCTAGCGATGTCGGAGTTGTTCTCGACGGCCTCTGCTTCAGCAACGACTTTTAGTTTGAACGCTAAGTTGTATGAAGAACGACGAACTTTCGGCATGATGATCGATTACGATAACTTTGAAAGAGAGCGATTGTTTGAGACAGGATTCTGAACTCAGGTGAATGTTTTGTTATGTCACGCATGGTTCTATTTATTTACACATTAACTTCAACTTATCTGTGATTTGTTGTTACTTTCAATTAAACGACCAATAACAACTGAGTAAATAACCTACTTTTTGGTTACATGTTTCCCGAGAGGGAAGCTCCTTTTGTTCTCGGTTTATGTTAATTCATCTCAGTTAACGACACGCGTGGAGTACTTTGCAATTATTAGGTCTCGGCTTATAGCCGAATGTTTTGCGTTTATTTTTTATTTCAATGCAACAGCTGCTGACATGAAGAAGTTTAGGGTCTCGGCTTATAGCCGAGATCGGCTTATAGGCGAATAAATACGGTATGTTTTTTTTTTTCTTCGACAATATATTATTTCATTTATTGTAATTAACTTATCCACACACATCCAACAGAGAATCATTGAAATCTCCAAAGGATGAAACTTTTTTTCAGTGATTATAATGGAAGTTTTAGTGGAAGTGAATGAGAGTTGGCAGGGGGGGTGGGTGGGGGGTAGGGGGACACGATAAACTGTTGTTATTAACACTATAAACTAAACTGGAACAAGATAAGGAAGAGTCAAAAGATCCATTTATCTTACTTCCTGCAAACTTTGTAAAATAAATGTTGAATTGTTCCTAGGGGAGCAGGGATGGCGCAGTGGTGAGAGCACTCGCCCCCCACCACTGTGGCCTGGGTTTGATTCCCGGACTTGGCGTCACATATGGGTTGAGTTTGCTGTTGGTTCTCGTCCTTGCTCTGGGGGTTTCCTCCGGGTCCTCCTGTTTACCTCCCTCCGCAAAAACCAACATTCCAAATTCCAATTCGATTGGAACAGTGGACAAGAAGAGCCACCCAGTAGAATGTCCATTGCTAATTTATTATTTATTATTTATTATTTTTTAATTGTTCACTTTCGGTGATATAGGAGGATCATAAGCAACCTTCCCTGCATGATCTGATTGAGCTGTTTTTATGTTGTCTTTTGGTTTTAAATTATCTCAGAGATGATAAGTTGGATGCTGATGCAAGGTGTGTGTCCCATGTTATTTATCTTCTTTATTAAATTTTTTATAATTTTATATATTGAGGGCTGGGGGATGTCAAAAGTAGAAAGCTGCCGGCAGAAATGGTTAATTTACTTCCATGTTTCAGCTTGCATCTCCAGTTCCTTGAGAGAGATGGCATTTTTTCAAAAAAATTATCCTGGATTAGTTAGGAGCCATCTAACCAAGCTCAGTTTCTTCAAATAAGATGTTGCAGATGTCTTTGAAATTAGGGTTAATAAGAATAATTATGCTTGTAAAAGATTTAATAACTAATTAAAAGGATATTGTAATTGATACTTTTCTCTGTTGTCTGTGTCCAGAGTTGCAGCATTTAAGTGCATTACTGGAGGAGACCAAGCTTCTGAAAATGATCTGGGAAGGAAGAGGGTAATTTCAAGTATTAATAAAAGCTCTCAAATTGTGGTTGATAGTGAAGTACATTCTATGGTACTTTAGATGATCTTCCATTCAGACCATGTAATGATATCATTATCACAGTTTCTGTTCATAATAGGAAAGTACAATGGAGTTCCTGTGCAAGCCTGTCATTTGTCCTATGGCCAACAACACACGGCTGTTGTTAGTTCATCGGGAGATTTTTACACATGGGGAAGATCACAAAAAGGAAGGTACAATGTACAGGCCTGAATTTTTTCAGGTAGGATTTTCACTATTGCTTAAATAGTGCTCTTTACTGCGAGGATCGTACATAAATACGTTTCTACAACCGCGGTTCAAATATATGAATTTCATATATTCATTGAGTTTGATTTATCATCTTACGGGTTTATGGTGAATTAGTTTGATGACCTGTTCCCAGTTGGCTTGTTAGCTCAATTGGTAGAGTGCTGCACTAGTACCGCAGAGGTCAGTGGTTCAAATCCCATGCAGGCCTGAATTTTTTCAGGTGTGATTTTCACTATTGCTTATTAAAATAGTGCTCTTTACTGCAAGGATCATACATAAATACGGTACAATGTGTTGCCAGAAACATCTCTGAAGAATTGAATGTTATATTTTAGACAAAGAAAGTCTGCCAAATGTTAACTCATCACTGCCTATGTGCTTGTAGTGTCATTATTGAAAAATATTGCTGATCCTATAGCAGCTAGTATGCAGGACACATGTCATATATGTTTATCAACTATTGGTCTCATAAGTTATGAATATACAGAAGTAAAAGAAATTTAAAAAAAGGACCAAATAAGATTGCCGAAACAGAAACAAAATCCCATGCGAGACGCAACCCGAAAACTAAAAAGAAAAAAAATATATATCCGATAAAAAAACTAATGAACTATATGAACTTTGTAATGGGCCTTGCTGATCACCATAGAGTCTCTGTGGCTCCGTGCTAAAGCATCGGAGCACCGAGTCCCAAGGTCTGAGGTTGGATTTGTCATGGGGACTTAAAAATTTTTCTTTCCCCCAAACTTGTGACTTAAGATGAAATGTAACATCTTTCTAAGGTTACTGTTACGTAGTTGTAAATTCAGATATAGGTGATCACAGGATTGGACTCCCACTTTTTATAGAGAACAAGATAGATTAAACTTATGATTTTCAATTAATAATGGGATGGTACATTACCGGTATGTAGGATTTTTTTAATATATCAAATGGAACTAAGATTGTTAGGCTGTGGCACAGGTTGATCAGGAATGTAGCTTCTTTGTCTGGTTGGTATTTGCTGGCCAAACCAGGTCACCTCACACAGTGCATTTTTCTATGCTCTAGAATTTACCAGTTCTGCCTTTATTGCACTGATTAATTAGATCTTGTGGAGTATAAACAAACAATTAATCTTTACTGCAGATTTGGTCACATGGAGATTTAATTGAGGAAGAAGGAAAATCCATTCCTTTTCAAGTTAAAATTCTCCACATGCACAGGTTGGTTTTCTTGGAGTGAGATTTAGTTTTTCAAATCATTTTGAGATGCTTCAAAAACAATTTTTTATCTTTCTCATGGTGTATTTGAATTGTTTTAATGTTAGTTGCAAATGCCTATTGATTGACTGAGTATAATTATGTTGATTGTTTTAGGATTAATGTGTTGTCAGTGGCTTGTGGAAAGGAACATACGTTGCCTCTCTGCAGTGATGGGATAAGCAATCATAGTTAACCCATTAATGGCCGCAGCTTTTGTGGAAAACTGTGTTTTGAAGCTAGTCAAGCAGATTTCGGGTCACTGTTGTTGTTTTAAAAGCTCAAACCTACCAAAAACCCCTTGACAGCTTGTGCACTCGATGGCCTTTCGATCCAAATACAAAATGGCGGCCTGAAAATCTCAGGCATGCACAGAAAGCAAAATTTCGACAGTTTTTGGGTTGAAAAATCATGCCCCACTTACGACTTTTACTTTTCTCTCTTTTTCCTGCCCTTTTTTTCCCCTCTCTTTTTCCTGCCCTTTTTTTCCCCTCTCCTTGCCTGAAGTTTCTCCTCACTTGCTGGAAATTGAGTAGGCTTCATTTTGGTGTAGAGGTTTTTCAGAAACTACTCATTATTTTCAAAGCACATGCTCGAAAAGGTAGGTGGGTAATGAAACACGATTTTCGTGCAGATTTTCAGGTCAAAGTGACATGGTTTTTTGGCTATTTCTCCAATCTCCTTCACTCAATTGCACTCATTCTGGTATTGTCTGTAAGATATTTTCAACCTGTTCAAGTAGGTGCTCAAATTCGTGCTCCAGGGTTAAAAGTGATGACGTCACAAGGCGTAGAAAGGGTGTGGGTCCCCATGGGCGCATATGGGCGCACTGGATGTCAATAGGTTAATTAACATGTTGCTAGCTCTCAAGAAGATCAAGATAAGAGGTTTAGCTTATTCACCTCAGCAAGAGAGTTGAAATTTCAAAGTGAGTAGTATGCAGTGGGGCTGAACATTCCTAGCAGACTTGTATACATACATACATACTTTATTTTTCATGTAGGTCAGTACAAGAAGGCAGCTAAAAAGCTGATGTGGACCTACAAATTTAAATATATCTACAACAATTTAAATATTAATGTTATCAAACTTAAGAATTATTTACAATGGGTAAGAAAAAAAAATGAAGAACTGCTTTCATTTTAAGCAGGAACCATTAACCATGATCTCTATTCTGAGTACAATGTGATACAGTTTGATTCATTGATGTGAGGGCAGCTGGCAAGAAGTATGCGTCAGTGATTAATTTGATTATTTTCCCTCACATAGGTGTATTCTTGGGCATCATCAAAGTATGGACAGGTAAGAAATACAACTTTATCAATGCAAATATTATCAGCATCCTTGCAAGATGTTCCTTTTGATTTTAACCCTTTAACTTAACCCCAAAGTCTGACTGTCAATTCTCCCCTCTAACTGCTACACATTTCCTTGTAAATTAGGTACAAGAATTTTACGTTAGATCAAGATAGCAATCTCTACATAAGTTTAAGTATCTCACTACCTGTTTACTGAGTAATAATTTATATGGATATTATAGGGACTTGAAGGATAAAAAGGCAGAGCCCTACCTGAATGCCATTTCTAAGGTAGTCGTTTTCAACTTTGGTCACAACATCTTTGAATCAGATAATGCATTTAGAAATAATTTCCTGATTCACATGATAATTTTTTTTAACAATGTTGTGTTATGTATGATGTACGATCGTCGCAGTAGATAGCGGTATTTATGCAATAGCGAAAATCAGACCTGAAAAAAATCAGGCCTGTACGGGACTCGAACCACTGACCTCTGCGATACTAGTGCAGCGCTCTACCAATTCAGCTAACAAGCCAACTGGGAGCAAGCCGATAAGTTGGCTGGTAATAAACCCGTGTAAGTGATAAATGAGATAGAATAAATATATGAAGTTCATATATTTTGAACTGCGGTGTTAGATACGTATGATGCACGATCCTCGCAGTAGATAGCGTTATTTATGCAATAGCGCAAATTTTTTTCAGGTCTGATTTTCGCTATTGCATAAATAGCGCTATCTACTGCGAGGATCGTGCATCAGACGTATCTAATACCGCAGTTCAAAATATATGAACTTCATATATTTATTCTATCTCATTTATCACTTTCACGGGTTTATTACGAACCAACTTATCGGCTTGCTCCCAGTTGGCTTGTTAGCTCAATTGGTAGAGCGCTGCACTAGTATCGCAGAAATCAGTGGTTTGAGTCCCGTACAGGCCTGATTTTTTTCAGGTCTGATTTTCGCTATTGCATAAATACCGCTATCTACTGCAAGGATCGTGCATCATACGTATCTAATACTGCAGTTCAAAATATATGAACTTCATATATTTATTCTATCTCAATGTTGTGTTATTTTGAGGAAAGTTTGGCCAAGGAGACACAAAGCAACAGACAAGGCCTGTCTACATTACCGAGCTATCGGACAACAAATGTATAGCAGTTATGTGTGGACATTATCACTCCATGGCTCTGTGAGCAGATCACCGGGTGTGGTCGTGGGGATGGGGAGTCCATGGACAGTTAGGAGTGGGTAGCATTAAAGATGCACTCCTCCCAACACATGTGCAAGCACTTGATCAGTATCAAGTGACCAAACTAGCTGCTGGGTATTCACACAGTGCAGTACTTACAGCTTAGGTTGGCTTTGGTTTGTTACAAAGTCAATTCAATCTGCACCTGAATACCATAAATCCTATAATAAGCCTTCCCGGGGGAGGGGGGAGCTTATTTATTCCACAGACTTTGGGGGGGGGGGTGGCTTAGAGGGAGGCTTATTAATTTAAATTGGAAAAACTTAATTTAGAGGAAAAACTTAATAAGTATCACTTCTTTTTGAACAAAATGAAACACAGAGTGCTAGTAATATTCTTCAGCACACAAACTGATGGCCATGGTTTACCATGTTTCCCACCTAGTGGGTTTTGTGCCCTGACCAAATATTATATTTTGACCTAAGTTTTACTAAGCTGGGTTATGAGACAAAAGACTGTTGCTATGAAAGAACTTGTTAAGGCCCACATCAAGGAAGAGCCATACACTTGAATAAGCCATTTTTGTTACATTAAAAATTCAAACTTGGTTCAGAGGCTTAGGGGGAAAAGAAACTAAAGATATCACATAGAGGTTGGACAATGAATGATTAATTGCTTTTGGTTTATTCCTCCTAGCCTGAGAGTCATGTTAGAATTTTAATATATGAACAGTGGCCTCACCTATTTATTACTGGAAATGGAAGAGAGGCAATGTTTTCCACCCCTGTTTAAATCATTTCTTTTTTCAAGGACAAATCCTCACATTTGGAGGAGGTATGAAAATACAGTCAAGCAGTTCACAGAAATTTCCTTTAATTTGTAATGTTGTTTCAAATTGGTTTTTATTGTGGTCATTTTGGAAACGTACAGGCTGCAAGGCATTTTTTAGAAATTTGAACTTTGGAGATTAACAGGGGAAGGGCAATCGGGCAAAACCCTGTGTTGAATTTTAAGCAGTGTTATAATTCGATACTCTCCCAGTGATAAGCTAGTATTATTGGATCTCAGATTTAATTTATGGTTTAGGCTGAATATAAAATACAAATCCATGTAGTTGGACACTTTTTGTCTCTACATACATTGTGCTCTCCAGAACTACCTGGCTCATGTTAATCCCTTAATGATGTTTAGGTTAGTTGTCTCTGATTTTGTAAAGACATTTAGGTATGTATCTTGTGGTGTTTGTTTTACTTAGGACTGTATGGTCAGTTAGGACTGGGAAACAATAGTAAGCAGACACTTCCAGTGCTTTTACGGACTTTAAAGAATGAGAAACTTTACTTAATTTGTTGTGGATCATTTGAAAGTGTAAGTAATTTAGCCAAATTTTCTTACTTTATATTTTAGTCTTTGCACCACTGTTGATACTTTCTTAAGGTGAGGAAAACATTTCTATTGTGCCCCATGCTCATGGTGACCATTCTTCTTGTGGCGACTGGTGTGGCTACTTAAAAAGTCCTGCGTCCTACAAACACAGAGGCCTTCCCCATGGCAAGGATCTGATGGACAAAAGCTTGAGGCAGTCCCTGGAAAAGATCATAGTAGTAAGTACAGTGTACATTTATGCTGGCACAGCTCGCTCCTCACAAATTCCCAATGCCAACCATTTTACCTGTAGAGGAACACAACTCTTAGAAAATAGTGTTAGTGCTTATGATTGTAATTTCTAAATTAAATTAATAACTGCAAGGGATAACGCTATAAGTGTTAGAGGACTATCAACCTCTTTTTCCGTTTCACAAGCTTTAAGAGATACCAAGTTGTAGTGAATAAAAACCATTTGCTTCTTCAATTTAGGTTTATGCTTCAAATGCCAAGAAGCTAGCTCCCCTTGGGTCGAGCCAGGCAATTCTTTAAAGTTTGCAAAGAAAATGGACAAGAAAATACTAATTTTGAAACAGAAACAGAAAACAAGAGAGTACAAGAAGAAAAGAATTGAGAAGAAAGCGAAGCAGTTGAAAAAGACAAAACAGCTTGAGAACAGAGAAGGACAACAGTATAGTTCTGGAATGGGCTTTGATGGACATGATGCTGCTCAGGAAATTTCAGCACCACCTGCAGCCTCAAAGATTGAGAAAATATCGTTAACCAAAGACTATCATCAAATCATATTTGATTTGGAAACATCTGGAAGGGGTAATTAGCTTTGCAGGGTGAAGTTTGGCAAAAAAGTAACAAAGTGAATACAAGGCTGTGCTCTAAGGAAAATTGAATGGAGCCCAGTGCTCTGAAACTGTGAAATCTAGGGTGCCCAGCATATGCTTTGTATAAAAAAAACAACTAAAATTTCCGAGTCACCTAAGTGGAAAAGTAAGGCGCCAGGGGCCACTGGGCGCTGTTAGAGCACAGCCTTGGAATATAACCATGTTTGTCCCAGCAGGGTATTTTGGAATTGCACATTAGAGAATAATTATATTTAATCATGGAATTGTTTTGCTATTTTGCTAGATTGCTGAATACTCGTCCTGCTAATTTGCATCCCATAGATTCCTTTGTTTTATCATGCCTTGTTCTTAAAGAAAATAGGTCAGATGCAAATTAGCAGGACAGGTGTTCAGAAATCACTCCTTCTATTTTTATTTTAGATATACCCTGCATAGATGCACTAAGCCTTTTTATTACATTTTTCTTTGTAATATCTTTGTAAAGTATTAATTGGATTACAATATCTTAAAACAGGTATTGATGCTGAAATCCTACAAATTGCAGCAACAGATGGTAATGATGAGTTCTCTATTTATATCAAGCCTCGTAATGAACTATCACCAGAAGCATCTGCTGTGAACAAACTCACCTTCCAAAGAGCAATACTGTTTTATGATGGGAAGCCAATAACTGATGCTGTTGCAATTGATGTGGCACTGAAGACCTTCATTGAGTGGCTCAAATCAAGAATGCCTTGCATTTTAGTAGCACACAATTGCAAATCCTTTGATGCCAGGTTCTTGGTGCAAGCAGCAGAGAAAAATGGAGTCATGGATGACTTAGTTAAAACAGTTTCTGGCTTTACAGACCCTCTTTCAGCATTCAGGGAATTGCTTCCTGAAAGGAAATCCCAAAGCCAAGAAAACCTGGTACAAGGTCTTCTGTGTAAATCCTATGAAGCTCACAATGCTCTTGCAGATGTGCAAACACTTTACCAGCTGGTGAACAAGTTTCTAAATGTCAAACTGCTACAAAAGCACAGCTTCAAAGTTTCATGGGTGGCATCCTATCAGAAGCTCCTAAAAGAAAAGAAACTTCTGGTTAATACCCTGCAGCCATTAGTTAGAGAGAAGTACATTTCAGCCTCAATGGCCATTAAGTGTGCAAGCTCAGGTTTGGGTCTCCCTCACCTGAGAGTGGTATACCAAAGAGGCAAGGAAGAAGGGGTGAAGCAAGTTCTGATGGAGAGGTTTGACAACAAACCCAGAGTCTCCTCAAACAAGCGGGTGCTGGTGCAAATATGTCAGTACTTTACAGATAATGCAAATTAAGATTGTGATTTGTGCAATTAATGTTTTGAAATAATTTTTGCACGGAAAATGTAGTAGTCAGAATGAGGACCAGTGAGACATTGGAGTGTGGTTCTGAAGTATAAAAAGCAAATTTTAAAGTACAGTTCGTATTTTTCAGAGTATACTACATTGTACTGTATATATCACTCCTGTTAGAGTGATGGGTGAAGAATTCACATTTTGCTGTGTATGGAAACCAAACAAGACAACATACAAAGAATACAAAGAATTTGGGTTGTCTGTCTAGCATGGGGTCCTTGACTCTTTTACGGACTATCCCTATGGCATTTTTTTTTCTCCTTTTTCTCTCTCTTTTGTTTACTATGCTGCCATTAAATTGATAAATATAAATATAAATACGAATCAACAGTCTTTTCTTCAAGTTTTTTGTCAAACCTTTATTGCCCAAGCAAAACAAATCGAACCCTAGCTCACTGGAATTAACAAAACGCCAGCGCTACAAAATTGTTTCAACTATATGCATATAACTTCAAAATCTCATCAAATCTTGACTTACCTCATTTTTTGTTATTTTTTCACCCTTTCCAAGTATGAATTTCTGTGTTGGTGACATCAAACACATAAAAACAACCGAAAAGAAGCTTATTATCGAGTGCATACTTCGAGCACGATGGACACCATTTTGTCTCGTCCCAGTCCCCACCGTGCAAATTCTTCATCCTGACTACGATCTGAAAACCATGTCCACCTTTCACGGCAGTTTGTGAGGAAACAAGCACGGTGACACCCGATTTTTTTTTCAGGTTTTTGCTATGAACAATCTAATAAAGAACATATTTGAAGAATAAAAAAAGTTTGACAGTAGAACATTTTTTTTTTTGGAAAATAGTTCCGTACTTTGTGTATTTTGGCCAAGGCGAGGACTTCAAGCTAACCACGGAACTGTCCGAAAAAGGGCAAAATCCCCACAACCGAGCAATCAAAAACAGCTAAAATGAAGCAATACCGATTATTTTGATAAAGGAACCTTCAATTTCAAAATAAAATTTTGTTTCTTTCAAGCAACCAAGGCTAAATTCTGTAGGAAGGTGATTCGAATTTTTAACGCACAACCAATAAAAATAGCCCATTTTATTAGCCTGCCGACGCATAAACAAGCACGGTGACCCCATTTTTTTTTTTTACATTTTTTTAATGTTTATATCATGAATGTTAATCATACCAAGTTTCAAAAAACGTTTGTTAGTAGAGCAATTTCAAGGGAATTACCTAAAGGTGATTCCCTTGTTTTGCACTGCGCAACCTTTTCTGCGCATAACATTGCGACATCCAAGATGGCGGCCGTTCTTCATGCTAGCGTGAGAAAAACAAACAAGGGCCGCTTTTGCAGAGCGAAAGCTTTTATTCGCAATAAGAATACCGAAAATCGGCTGAAAGCTTCTGGTAATGCTCTGGTAAAACAAGAAAATGAAAAGAATGTGCGTGATCCGGAAGTCTGCAGTGGATTTCCACTTCGCGGCCGTCGAGTTGTGGAATTAAATGTCCCCCTGTGAGGCAGCTCTACAGCTCTTCGACTGCATAAAAGAACCGGTGTCTGGGTTAGGATCACTACTGTACATATCCTGTTCAAACTCTGAGTGTGGAGAGACAAATACCTGTCGTACAAACAAGACCCACCGTAGCACCGGGACAACGCGAGGGAGACCAATCTTTGATGTAAACACGAAGCTCGCTGCAGGTTTGTTTACATTAAACGTGGCTAAAAATCTTTTTTTCCACCATTACAGCATCCATTTAACATCTAGCCAATTTGTTAATAAGTTGAATCGAAATATTTACAGGGATGCTACTCGCAGGCATAGATCCTACCCACGTAAACGAGTAGTTATCATCCATCAATATACCATCACTTGGAGAGTCCACGCTGAAGGCTCGCGAGAGGGAAGTGGGGCTCCAAGTTGAAAAGTTGGCCAAGGAATCATGTCTGAAAAGTTTAGAAAGCGAAAGAAACATGTGGAAAGATGATAGTGAAAAGGAAAATGTGGAGATAGGAGCGTCATATGACATGGGATGGCAAAAAAGGGGAAAAGCCCACAACAGCCTGAGAGGTACACTGCAAATTCAACGTCGGAAAGAATTAAAAGGGGTGCATTTGGTTATGCATTTTCTTAGAAAGCTGCTGTTTTTTTCTCTGGATTGTTCTTTAGCTTACTGACAGTTCTGGTGTCAGCCAATGGTCAAAGTTAATGAACTAAATAATTAATAAATAAATAAAATATATCCTTACTTTCACCACTAGGTGTTGGCTCCATGGTTGGCCTAAAAACTGGCAAGGTGATTTGCTATGGTTCAAGGTCAAAGAAGTAATGTATAGAAATATATTTTGTCTACTAGCACCTTGTTGTAAACAACAAGAGCAATGTTTTTTTTTTTCAATTTGACCAAAAAAGTACAGAATCATTCAACATATGACAGCACCCATATTTGTCTCCTCTTGAAAGTGTTACCCAGGACCTTTACTGATAATGTCTTTTGTAAAGGTGTGCAACATGTGAAACTGCCAACAGACAGTCGAAAAACTCTCGCATGCACAACTGCAGGCTCAACTGGGAAGGCTCGTCAAAAGCTATGGAAGCTGATGTTTGTGTTGATCTAGTCAAAAGGTAATTACTAACCAGGTAAGTAATAATAAAAATAAAAAATAAAATAACAATTATAATAATAGTTGTTAACATGTCAAATTCACAGCTCTATTGCTGCAAAGAGAGACTTGTGGAATCTACCTCAACTGGTAGAGCGCTGCACTAGTATCGCAGAGGTCAGTGGTTCGAGTCCCGTACAGGCCTGATTTTTTTTTTCAGGTCTGATTTTCGCTATTGCATAAATAGCGCTATCTACTGCGAGGATCGCACATCATACGTATCTAATACCGCAGTGCAAAATATATGAACTTCATATATTCATTGCTTATAACTTCAAAATCTCATTAAATCTTGAATTACCTCATTCTTTGTTATTTTTTCACCCTTTCCAAGTATGAATTTCCGTTTTGGTGATATCAAACACATAAAAACAACCGAAAATAAGCGTAATATCGAGTGCATACTTCGACATCTGATGCCCGATATATTCTGTACGATTTCGTTCTTTGAGCGTGTGACGCCGTCACAGCCGTCACAGCCGTCACAGCCGTCACAACAGAGGGTAGACTGGGCTTGACTTATCGTCAGACTGTTAAGGATACTCAAACGATTGACTGAACTTGACTCATTCATCAGACTGACTTTTAAGGATACTCAAAGGATTCATTTAGCCTAAGTCGAATTTGTTTACGAAGTACTTTGATTTCTTTGTTGCGAATTTTTTTAGTTACGGATGTGGTTACGTTGTGCGCGTATAAAAGCCTCGTTTAGCGTCGCTTTAGCTATTGTATGATTGTATTTCACCTGGATTAGGCTGGGTTGCACGAAAAATATATCTGGCATGGTATAAATCCACGGATGGGATGGCATTTGTCCGGAGAAGAAAGGAATGCTGTTGAAGTTTCGGATGTTTGTTTTGTGGACAAGTCTCTTTTAAAATGGCAAATTTCCTTTGCGTAAGTTCTTGTTGAATGTTTCCAGAAATTTTGTTATATTCCTTTTTACACATAGAGCCGTTTAATACTGTTGAATTGCCAGTCAATAGTCGTTTAAATTTTCGCGAGCATTAGCGTGACCCCGCGTGAAACTGAATTAAATCTCGAAATGTACACCTCTGTTCGTTACCATCTAAATGTACAGCCGGTTAACCATTTGTTCGTTACCTTGTTTTTGTGAACGTAAGTCTTTCTCTACAATCTGTTATTTATTATTGTTTTTGTTGATAATTATTGGACACAACTCCTTTTAGTTGACTTTGTTTTTTAATTTGGAAGGTGTCATTCTTAGGTCTCGTTTAGTGGCTTTGCAGTCGCCTTTAACGAAGTCCATGGACTTAATTCAGGTAAGTGGTACCATTCCAGTATGGGGTCCATGAATATAAATAAAAGCAATTATTTCCAAAAGGTAACTGTTATTTTTCGTCCTGTCGAGTTTGGAGTTTACAGCTACTCTATAATTTGAGCAGGTCGAGGGGACGCGAAGGTAGGTGGCGCATTACGGCTATTGGAATATAGTTTAAATTTTATTTGTATATAAGGCCCAAATCGGCCATTTCTTTCCATAATTAAGGTCGAGTGATAAAGCTATCTTTGAAATGTAAACTTTATTTGGCCTCTTTTATTTGTGATTTAAATTCTCTTCTAAATATCTCATTAATTTCTCGCAGTTGCGTCGGCCACCCTGCAGATGGCCACCAAAACTAAAAGGCGCTCATAGTTTTCGTGAAGATAATGAATGTAAAGTACTTGAATTAATTAGCATTAGAAAAAGCCCCGCTTGACTACATTAAGAGAAAAACTAGGTGATCAAAAGCTTCTTTTTCTAACGTGGGCTTTTAAAGATAATTTGAAACCACAATGAGTGGTAATAACGCGTTGTTTATTCGCAATCTTGCTCACTCTTGTGGTCGAGAACTGTTCCCGGTGGACGAAGCCCCTATGACTGCACTTGTTAAAGAGGAAAACTAGTTCTGCAAATACAAGTTTACACAGTTTTATTTTGAAATATCACTTGTGGTGTTTATCCCTGCAGTTACCACGTACAATTCGTGCTATTATTTGTTTAATACACTACAATCCTCGGGGGGCCAAGTTGAATTCCTGGGCGAATTTGGTGTACTGTTGTACCCTCCTTCAGGCGTTACTTGGCAAAACCATTGCACTTCGGCTTTGTTAAGTATAGTTGTTTGGCCATTGCACTGACCGTGGCCGAGGACGCCCTATAAAAAAAGCAAAAAAAAGGAAACCGACTAATACTGAAAAGAATATGAATCTAGCAGCCATTTCGGGTCTATTATATAAGTTTCGTTTTAGATCCAAAATTCAAGAAGGAAGCTTTTTGTATCTTTATTCTGTAAATCCTTTGTAAAAATTAAGATGTGTTTCTTCTCCTCAGGATTAAGTGAGAAAAGAGTGACAAATGCTTTCTGGAATGGAGAGCTGGAAGCTGAACTAAGAGAAAGAAAGGCACTTGACATGTTCTCGATGATGTTTGTTGATGCTGACAGAGAGGCAATCATGGCTCACATTGACAAGCTTAGAGCCCAGGCAAATTTTTCACATCCTTGTGGAGACTGCACTGAAGACTGTAATGCTAGAGGTGATGAATGGCGATGTAAACTGTTCCCTCTTTTTGCAGTTGTTTTTTTCCCAAACCTTCATTTTGCATGAAATCTAGTTTCCTATTAATGCTGAAACCAGAGGAGCCAATAGCAGATTGGATTGGAGGATTTTCTAAGTCATTTATAAATGCAATCTGTGATTAGGAATGACTCTTTCATTATTATTTTGAAAGGATGTGGTAAGCTTTGGGTTGCAGACAGATAGTGGAAGTTGATGTTCGCACAATTTGTATGATGAAGAGAAAGGTGCAAGCCCTAATGTTTATTTTCTGATTCATATCATTAAGAGTTGAAATCCTTGTTTTCACTCATCCACCTTCAATATTTTTGAGAAAGGTCAACAAAAAGTGTTTTACATTACTCTCTGGGCATTTGATTATCATATTTTTTTCTCTTCTTTAAGCTTTTTCACTTTTCTTTTAAAAGAAAATACATCACATTCATAGTTTAAAATTTGTTGTAAATTACTATGTTCACTTTCTTATTGAACTGCATTTGTTTGGTTACTATTTAAAAATAACAATAAATTTCATAGATGCATAAAATTTTGAAGGACCAGTGTGAAAAAAATCTGATGGGGTCAGGGTTTGGATGAATCAGTTTGGACTCTAATGGATTCTGATATTATGAATGTGCTTCCACTGAATGTGATTTCAGTTATGTTCGCTATGGAGCCCTTATATCTGAGAATGGCACACTTTTTAAAACATTTGACAATTTAATAATAATCATTTGGTCATTACTGTTGAATCCCTTTTTTTTTTAACATTTTTTCATTAGAATGTTATCAATGGACTTCCCCTGGTAAATTATCCTGATATCTGCACTGCTGCCCCTGTCCATGGAATGGCATTTTGCCAGGAACATTTAGATTTTCTTTCCTCCAGGCATCCAAGTATTCCTTCTGATATTAGAGGCTTTTTAAAACATTGTGGTGTTTTAAAGGATGCAAGTGCTGTTGAAGGTAGGTGGTGATTTACATTCGGATGTTTACGATTCATTTCTTCATGTCATCAACTTCGCATGAAGGATGAATAGATGTTCCTTAATTTTCTTGTGCAACCATTTTCATCTTTTCCTGCTATACCAAATGGAAAATCAAAAATATGTTTCGATAAAAGATCCGACATGTTACCTTTTTGATATGTGGGTTGCCAGACAGTGCAAATAATTGCACTTGCTAACTGATAGAAGAGGTTGAGTATCAGATGACTCAAGTTGAAGGTTTCCCAAAGTATTTGTGTGAGCAATCTTCTTAGCTAGAGGGTCATGTTGATATTGGTCAGTACATGGTATTTCACTCTCATGTCTGGTAATTGCTGTATGCAATTTCAATTCTGGGCAGTGCTTTTTAGCACTACTTCCTTCCAGTTAAAATGCAAGCACTCACTTATTCATATACTTATTTGTATTTTTTACTTCTCAGTTGCCAACAATATCACCCTAACCACTGATGAAACTAAAAAGGTAGAATCTGTGGTAGACTCCATTTTGGATACTGCAAGTACACCTGTAGGTCAATCAGCAGTGTTATCCCAAGGTAAACCTATCCCCTAGGCCCTCCATAAGTTTGCCTATTCATTTCCAATTGTGCATATTTAACTTCTTGTACAGCTGAAATGTTTCTGAAATTGTAAAGGCATCACCCATGACAAGTTTGAAAGCAATGTAGCTTTAATTGAAAAAATTTTGTTTTTAGTGTGTCGTTTTTAAGAGCACGACTCCTGTTATTGACTTCTCCCTGAGCCTGTTGATGTCAAACATATTCCACATTGTAGGTTAAGGGCTGCATAATGGTTTTGAAATCGTATAAATAGGTTTGCCTTTTTATGATATGCTACCATACCATGTTTCATTAGCTTTTAGTTACATTTGAAGTGCCAAAAGGAAAAAAACTTATTTTTTCTTGCTCACACTACAGGAAATGAAGAGATTTTATCTCAATTAACCTACCTCGGCTGCATTACTAGCTGACTGTGCAGAGGAAACACCAACATCTTGTAATAAAGAAACTGGTGAAAAAAAACGCCTGCAGAAATGGTCTCGCAGACACTTTTTTATTGTTCGAGGCAGTGGATTTATTGACAAATGGAATCCCCTTTTCCAGTATGTGAACCTTGGTTAATCTTCTTTCACTATATATATAGCTGTTTTGAAATGTTGCACTTTCCGCTTACATATATATGTATGATTTGAGTCATGTTTCCCCGGACAATTTTCTTTTTAATGATAATATCACCTTTTGCAGGTGCAGATCGATTGTCAAGTTAAAGATAAATAGACGCAAACAGTATCACATTAAAAATGTTGCTACTGCTTTGACTTAATTTGCAGAGTTGATTTGATTCATCTTTGAGCCAGTCAAGCAGAGTTTGCATTTTATGTACTTTAACTCAGGTGTACATTTCTCTTACCTGTACTTATACAGTTAAACATGTAAAATTGGACCTCAGTGTAGGTTTAGCCATGCCTATGATTATTGAAATGAGTCATGAGAATTTTGTTATCTAATATGCTAGACTCTCCATTAAGTTAAACCAGAGGTATCAATTTTATTCAATGTTTTCTTATGAAGGGTTATATATTTATTTCATGCCAACAGGTCGGAGAGTCCATCACAAGCATTTTTGATAATAATTAATTGGCTCTTAATCGTTTTGAAGGCCTTATCACCATCTTCTTGGGGTGATATATACTTGGCATACGACAACATGTGTCATGTTGATGGCATGAAAGCTGCGTCCAAACCATTGCCACTTAACCACCACCATTTGACAAAATGTGGTCTGGAATAAACAAACTCATAGATAGTTTGCACCTCAAGAACCATAGAGATCCACAGTGCAAGACAAAGTACAATCCAGCCCAACTGAAGGAGGAGTTACCAAATGTTAACACTATGGTAGCAGAGCAGACCTTTGTTTGGCTTTCCCGTTTCTGTAATCATATGTGATTCAACATGTATATTCACTTCTATATTATGCAAACCTCATTACACTTTGCCTTTTCCTTAAAACATGTCTTTTGACAACCAGTTTAATAAGAAAGCTCTGTAAAGATGAGGCAAATTGAAAGCTAATGAAGGAATCAAATTACTATATTACTAATAGCCCAGTTTCCCTTCATTCTCAAACATGACAAACAGTGATTATCAATAGATAGTTAGGAGAAAAGGTTGTGTGGATGAATGAAGTAATCATGCAAGAGAAAAGAATGCCTTAATCTACTTGTTCTGTGGTAATTTAGAGATAATTTTGGTGAATCGGTATGTGATCGGTATTCACGGGTTTAAAGTGCAATCTTGAGATAAATCCATCTCCCTTATCCCCTTCCACTGCACTCACCATGGATCCTCTTTTGGGACTCTTGTCAACTTTAGACACTTCAGGTGGAAGAACCTGTTTCCTGGACACTGTTGGGAAGGAGCAGTGCACCAAATAATCAAATAGTTTTGGTGGCAATGATTCTTATTATTACTCAGCTCGCATTTCTATGTAGCTGCCACTTTGCTTAGTATCTGCATGTTATGACCTTGCCTGATTTAACTATGAATCCCACTTGCCATTGTGTGGAAAACAACATTTATTGTCATCATTTATTGTAGACTCATTTCTGCTTTTATATTCCAAATAATGAATATCAGACAAGAAGTTCTGTTAAAGATGAATTGATGTTAAATATTTATTCTTACTTATTCTTACTTAGATAATGCCATGTACTACTTAAGGAAGTACCTAATAAAGTTGTTGTTGTTGTTGTATAAAATCTCATCAAAATATTATTCTTAATGATGTCATTTTTCTCCTGCGCTAATGATTTTTTTATCCGTGTTTTTACAGTTTAGTTAGGGGACCTTTCATAGGTATAGCCTCGCGGTTCACTTTTTCAAATCTATTGCGTGTATCATAGGTTTGAGCAGATATGTAGTTGAATAAAATATTATTAATATCCGACAGTTTCAAAAAGTTATGTTTGCCATAAGATCATACAAAGACTGGGGACTGGGGCGATAACCATAACCCAGGCTGCATGTAGGATTAAAATCTTCCTAAACTTTGAGAACGTAAATAAAGAAATAAATAAAAAACATGAAATAATAAAATACGTATATATATATACATATATATTATGTGGCAGTTAAAACGTCTGGATGCCAGAACTTATATACACGAAAGCTGGGCATCTAGGAAGTGGCCAGCTAACAAGTTTAGAATTTACATATGTACCCCCCCCTCCCCAAAAAAAAGAAAAACTAATACAAAATGATAAAAAAAAAACTTCTAAAAAGAAAGCCCTAGTGGCTAGTTCCTAATGTCTTAAAAACTCAACAAAATAACATATGGCTAAGAAGAAGTCTTCAACTCATGACTTTCAAAGATCTTGAGTGAACTGCTGACTACAGACTTCTGCATTCTACCTAACACTGTTGTACTCCTTTCTGATCCAACAAGCTCCCTGACGCTCTTCTTGAGGTCTTTCGAGTACCCTCCCAGGACATCGATGATTATGTTGTACTGAATGATATTAAAACCCAGGTACTGTCTCTTGAGCTCTAGAAGAAGCGGGGTGTACTTCATGATCTTCTCCTCGTCTTTGTGGTCCATGGGCAGCTCATCTCCAGTAGTGTTACCATCTTGCGCGCCTTGTCCACTAATTATATTGATAATAATATATTGTTATTATTATTATTAATATTATTATTATAAAAGTTTTGATAGCTTTTTATCTTACGTGAAAAAATTGTCTGTTAATGCAACAAAATGGAGTCGCTTGTTGGTCAGGACCCACGCTCGTTAGTCTTTATAGCGGAGCTCACAGCGCGCTCGCAACGAAGCACGTCATCATAAAAATGGTAGTAACCCATAAAGCCGAAAAATTGTGACTTATAACTGTACGGACGTCTGTACAAGGTGTTACTTGCATATTAGTTCGATTTGAAAAGTTGATTTCGACCTAAAAGTTAACGAGCCTTTCGAGAAAACGAGCCACTGGAAGCTTTATCAAATTTTTAGAACTTGCCTGGCTTAATCAAAGTGGGTGCTTATTTGAAGAGGGTTAGGGTGAGGAATGTTGGGAGCTTATTCCAGTGATAAAGGACTAATCGAGGGTGCCAACTGTCACAACCAAATACTGTCACGATTAAACACTATTGTAAAAGAACTTAGTCTTTTCTTCACAATTATTCTTGTCAACTTCTAAGCTACTCTAAAGGGCTATAGGATAAGTCATGGTACTGATAAAGGATAAATTTCGACATGTTACAACCTGTCAAGGTGTGTAAAGTCCTTACGACTTAATATATCGATCTAGCCACGCCTAAAAGTGGAGCTCGCAGTTTTATTATTTTGTGTACGTCTCAAAGGCACAATTCCTGTCTTATATACTGGGTAACTGTATTTTCTGTGGAAGATTTGTGTATGGCTTTCAGCTTAATATTTTTCTATCTCTATGGGTGTTTGTGCGTGTGTCTAGTTGTTTTTTTCATAATAATAATGATAATAATAATAATTTAAACATATTTATACAGGATTGCTGCTTCAGTTTAGGAAATAAAACTGCTATCAATGCAGGTCCTGTTAAAAAAAATAAATAGAAATCAATTTAGAGTAAATTATAAAACAGTTACAATACACGAAAGTAAATTCGTTTATTGTAACCATTTTCTTCAACAAAAGTATTATGGAAACGTAATAAAATGCTTTGAATAAATTTATCAAAAAGAAAAAAAAATATGTACAACATGTACATTGACCTTTTAGGTCCGAATCCTACCATAAGAAAAAACAAAGTGGAAGAAAACTCGCAAGTTGCAAGTTTCGCAAATTTTTCGGAAGGCCAGCTCCGGCAAATTTTGGCGGAAAGAAACTCAAACATTTCATCTTGACACAATTCATTCAGCTTCGATTTTCTCCAGTATCCCAGTTTATTTTTAGCATTTCGTTCAAAGATATTGGTTAACTGGCTTGTGACGATCTGTGACGGTGTGTAACGGCCAGTTACTGCTTATGACGCCTTGTTACTGTGTATGGTGGCTTGTGACGATCTGTGACGGTGTGTAACGGCCAGTTACTACTTGTGACAGCTTGTTACTGTGTGTACTGGCTTGTGACGATCTGTGACGGTGTGTAACGGCCAGTTACTCCTTGTGATGGCTTGTTACTGTGTGTATCGGCTTGTGATGATCTGTGACGGTGTGTAACGGCCAGTTACTCCTTGTGACAGCTTGTTACTGTGTGTACTGGCTTGTGACGATCTGTTACGGTGTGTAACGGCCAGTTACTCCTTGTGACGGCTTGTTACTGTGTGTACCGGCTTGTGACGATCTGTGACGGTGTGTAACGGCCAGTTACTCCTTGTGACGGCTTGTTACTGTGTGTACCGGCTTGTGACGATCTGTGACGGTGTGTAACGGCCAGTTACTCCTTGTGACGGCTTGTTACTGTGTGTACTGGCTTGTGACGATCTGTTACGGTGTGTAACGGCCAGTTACTCCTTGTGATGGCTTGTTACTGTGTGTACTGGCTTGTGACGATCTGTGACGATCTGTGACGGTGTGCAACGGCCAGTTACTCCTTGTGACGGCTTGTTACTGTGTGTACTGGCTTGTGACGATCTGTGACGGTGTGTAACGGCCAGTTACTCCTTGTGACGGCTTGTTACGGCCTGTTACTGTGTGTACTGGCTTGTGACGATCTGTGACGGTGTCTAACGGCCAGTTACTCCTTGTGACGGCTTGTTACGCCTTGTGACGGCTTGTTACGCCTTGTTACTGTGTGTACTGGCTTGTGACGATCTGTTACGGTGTGTAACGGCCAGTTACTACTCGTGACGGCTTGTTACGCCTTGTTACTGTGTGTAGTGGCTTGTGACGATCTGTGACGGTGTGTAACGGCCAGTTACTACTCGTGACGGCTTGTTACACCTTGTTACTGTGTGTACTGGCTTGTGACGATCTGTTACGGTGTGTATTCTTATTATCTGTAGCTATATTGATGTACGGGCAAAGAGTTGTTTGATTTATGTTCTCATGTTAGTATCTTGTCTGATTGTTCGGCTTTCTGTGTTACGTGTTACGTCACGTAACGCGTAACATTTTTTAGGCTGGGTTGCACGAAAAATATATCTGGCATGGTATAACACAGAGCGTTTGTATTCACATAAATATTAACTTACGACTAGCGCAAGAAAGGTGCCGTTTTGATTGCAAAACAAACTAAGATCGTAATACTCACCTCTGGCGACACTTTTCCAAACTCTCATGTTGCCATCAATGTCTCCCAAACATCATTTCTTTCTCAAACGAAGCAGACGAGTGTAAATCGAAACGAAGAACGCGTCGTGGCGGTTGAATCAAAAGTCGTCTCCAAAGCTCAGAATATTTACCGCGCTAACGACAAGTTTTCTCGTATTTCTTGGCATTTCTTTGGGGAAAAACTTCGGATTGTTCAAATTTTCAATTTCCAAAGCATAAAAAGGAGATATTTGTGTTTAGGTGCAAAAATAATGGAAGATTTTCAGTTCCTTTCTTGTCGTTATTCAACTGAACAGGAAAGAACCACGCATCACGTTCGCGCCGAAATTTTGATCTTGTTGTAATGACATATCTCGCAGATGCGCAGACGTTATTCAGCTCTGTCACTATGATCGGTAAACCATGTCCACATTTCACTGCAGTCTGTGAGGAAACAAGCGCGGTGACACCCGATTCTTTTTTCAGGTATTTGCTTTGAACAATCTAATAAAGAACATATTTGAAGAATAAAAAAAGTTTGACAGTAGAACATGAGTTTTTTTTGGAGAATAGTTCTGTACTTGGTGTATTTTGGCCAAGGCGAGGACTTCAAGCTAACAACGGAACTGTCCGAAAAAGTGCAAAATCCTCACAACCGAGCAATCAAAAACAGCCAAAATGAAGCAATACTGCTTACTTTGATAAAAGAACCTTCAATTTCAAAATAAAACTTTGTTTCTTTCAAGTTACCAAGGCTAAATTCTGTAGGAAGGTGATTCGAATTTCTAACGCACAAGCAGTAAAAATACCCCATTTTATTTGCCTGCTGACGCATAAACAAGCACGGTGACACCATTTTTTTATTACATTTTTTCAATGTTTATATCATGAATGTTAATTATACCAAGTTTCAAACAACCTTTGATAGTAGAAGAATTTCAAGGGAATTACCTTAATATTAAAAAATATTAATAGTAATAGTAAAGTTTTCAGAGTTATGATTAGGGTATGATGAATACTCTGTTTTCAGCTGGCTATCACGGAAGACCAGAAAATTTTCAACGTGGAAAGAAGTCCACACTTCTTTAGATATTGCATGGTGAGTGGGAAATTTTTGGTTGGTATTTGCTGGCTAAACCAGGTCGACTCACCCAGTGCATTTTTCTATACTCTAGAACTTACCAGTTCTGCCTTTATTACGCTGATTAGATCTTGTGGAGCATGAACAAACAATCTTTCAAATATTTTGCTGTAGATTGGGTCACATGGAGATTTAATTGAGGAAGAGGGAAAATCCGTTCCTTTTCGAGTTGAAATTCTCCACATGCACAGGTTGGTCTTATTGGAGTGAGATTTAGTTTTCAAATTATTTTGAGATGCTGCAAAAACAATTTTTTATCTTTCTCATGGTGTTTTTTAATTGTTTTAATTTTGGTTGCAAATGGCTATTGATGTACTGAGTGTAATTATGTTGTTTGTGTTAGGATTAATGTGTTATCAGTGACTTGAGGAATGGTACATACGTTGGCTCTCTGCAGTGATGGGCTAAGGAATCATAGTTAATTAACATGAACTGCTAGCTCTCAAGAAGATCAAGATAAGAGGTTTAGCTTATCCATCTCAGCAAGAGAGTTGAATTTTCAAAGTGAGTAGTATGCAGTGGGGCTAAACATTCCCAGCAGACTCGTATGAAGAACTGCTCTCATTTTAAGCAGGAACCATTAACCATGATCTCTATTCTGAGTAAAATGTGATACATTTTGAGTCATTGATGTGAGGCCAGCTGGCAAGAAGTATGCGTCGGGGATTAATTTGATTATTTTCCCTCGCATAGGTGTATTCTTGGGGATCATCAGAGTATGGAGAGGTAAGAAATACAACTTTATCAATGCAAATATTATTGATCAGCATCCTTGCAAGGTGTTCCTTTTGATTTTAACCCTTTAACTTAACCCCAAAGTCTGATTGTCAATTCTCCCCCCTAACTGCTACACATTTCCTTGTAAATTAGTGACAAGAATTTTACATTAGATCAAGACAGCAATTTCTACATGATAAGTTTGAGTATCTCACTACCTGTTTACTGGGTAATAATTTATATGGATATTATAGGGACTTGAAGGATAAAAAGGCAGAGCCCTACCAGAATGCCATTTCTGAGGGGGTAGTTTTCAACTTTGATCACAGCATCTTTGAATCAGATAATGCATTTAGAAATAATTTCCTGATTCACATGATAATTTTTTTTAACAGTGTTGTGTTATTTTGAGGAAAGCTTGGCCAAGGAGACACACTGCAAGAGACAAGGCCTGTCTACATTACCGAGCTATTGGACAAATGTATAGCAGTTATCTTTGTACATTATCACTCCATGGCTCTGTCAGCAGATCACCGGTTGTGGTCGTGGGGATGGGGAGACCATGGACAGTTAGGGGTGGGTAGCATTGAAGATCCACTCCTCCCAACACATGTGCAAGCACTTGATCAGTATCAAGTGACCAAACTAGCTCCTGGGTATTCACACAGTGCAGTACTTACAGCTCAGGTTGGTTTTGGTTTGTGTCAAAGTCAATTCAATCTGCACCTGAATACCATAAATCCTATAATAAGCCTTCCCGGAGGGGGAGGGGGGAGCTTATTTATTCCACGGAATTTGGGGGGGAGGTTGGCTTAGAGGGAGGCTTATTAATTTAAAGTGGAAAAACTTAATTTAAAGAGGAAAAACTTAATAAGTATCACTTCTTTTTGAGGAAATGAAACACAGAGTGCTAGAAATATTCTTCAGCACACAAACTGATGGCTATGGTTAACCATGTCTCCCACCTGGTGAGTTTTGTGCCCTGACCAAATATTATATTTTGACCTAAGTTTTACTAAGCTGGGTTATGAGACAAAAGACTGTTGCTATGAAAGAACTTGTTAAGGCCCACATCAAGGAAGAGCCATACACTTGAATGAACCACTTTTGTGACATTAAAAATTCAAACTTGGTTCAGAGGCTTAGGGGAAAAAAAAACAAAAGATATCACATAGAGGTTGGACAATGAATGATTAATTGCTTTTGGTTTATTCCTCCTAGCCTGGAAGTCATGTTAGAATTTTAATATATCAAAAGTGGCCTCACCTATTTATTACTGGAAATGGAAGAGAGGCAATGTTTTCCAACCCTGTTTAAATCATTTCTTTTTTCAGGGACAAATCCTCACATTTGGAGGAGGTATGAACAGTCAAGCAGTTAACAGTCAAGCAGTCAAGCAGTTAACAGAAATTTCCTTCAATTTGTAATTTTGTTTCAAATTGGTTTGTATTGTGGTCATTTTGGAAATGTACAGGCTGCAAGGGATTTTTTAGAAATTTGAACTTTGGAGATTAACAGGGGAAGGGCAATTGGGCAAAATCCTATGTTGAATTTTAAGCCGTGTTATAATTCGATACTCTCCCAGTGATCAGCTGGTATTATTTGATCTCAAGTTAATTTTATGGTTTAGGCTGAATATAAAATACAAATCCATGTAGTTGGACACTTTTTGTCTCTACATACTTAGTCCTGTCCAAAACTACCTGGCTCATGTTAATCCTTTACTGATATTTAGGTTTGTTGTTTCTGATTTTGTAAAGACATTTAGGCATGTATCTTGTGGTGTTTGTTTTACTTAGGACTGTATGGTCAGTTAGGACTGGGAAACAACAGTAAGCAGACACTTCCAGTGGACACCGCGGAAATACGTTTTGGTGACGTCACAGTGGTCAGTGGTCATCAACATTAGGCTGCCAAGTGCTTCCATGTGTTTGGGCAAGTAATTCATGGCAGTCTCCATATAGACTCCCTGTTACCCAGTCTCCATATAGACTCTCTGTTACCCATTCTCCCTGTGTACCCTGTGTACCCTGTGTACCCTGTGTACCCATGTGTACCCTGTGTACCCATGTGTACCCTGTGTACCCTGTGTACCCATGTGTACCCTGTGTACCCTGTGTACCCTGTGTACCCATGTGTACCCTGTGTACCCTGTGTACCCTGTGCACCCTGTGTACCCATGTGTACCCTGTGTACCCTGTGTACTCATGTGTACCCTGTGTACCCTGTGTACCCATGTGTACCCTGTGTACCCTGTGTACCCTGTGTACCCATGTGTACCCTGTGTACCCTGTGTACCCTGTGTACCCTGTGTACCCATGTGTACCCTGTGTACCCTGTGTACCCTGTGTACCCATGTGTACCCTGTGTACCCTGTGTACCCATGTGTACCCTGTGTACCCTGTGCACCCATGTGTACCCTGTGTACCCTGTGTACCCTGTGTACCCATGTGTACCCTGTGTACCCTGTGTACCCACGTGTAGCCTGTGTACCCTGTGTACCCTGTGTACCCTGTGTACCCTGTGTACACATGTGTACCCTGTGTACCCTGTGTACCCATGTGTACCCTGTGTACCCTGTGTACCCCTGTGTACCCTGTGTACCCCTGTGTACCCTGTGTACCCTGTGTACCCATGTGTACCCTGTGTACCCTGTGTACCCTGTGTACCCTGTGTACCCTGTACCCTGTGTACCCTGTGTACCCATGTGTACCCTGTGTACCCATGTGTACCCTGTGTACCCATGTGTACCCTGTGTACCCATGTGTACCCTGTGTACCCATGTGTACCCTGTGTACCCTGTGTACCCATGTGTACCCTGTGTACCCAGTGTACCCATGCATATCATGTATACCCTTGTATACCTCGTATACCCTTGTATACCTCGTATACCCTGTCTACCTTGTGTACCCTCTACACCTTGTATATTCATGTATACCTAAGTATACCCTGTATATCGTGTATACAGGAAACCTGGCAAACATCAGTTGGAATGAATGGAAGCTCTCTGGCCGCGCACAATCTCGTTTTGTATGTTCACAAATGAATTATGAATAACTTATTATGATTTTATCAGCCCGCGGGGAAAATCCCATATAAAATGGACTGGGATGCTCGTCTGGAATTTTAAAAATAAACTCCTAAAGGAGACGAATATATGTAGGGTACACAGGGTACACAGGGTACACACGGGTACACAGGGTACACAGGGTACACAGGGTACACAGGGTACACATGGGTACACAGGGTACACAAGGTACACATGGGTACACAGGGTACACAGGGTACACATGGGTACACAGGGTACACATGGGTACACAGGGTACACATGGGTACACAGGGTACACAGGGTACACATGGGTACACATGGGTACACAGGGTACACATGGGTACACAGGGGTACACAGGGTACACACGGGTACACAGGGTACACAGGGGTACACAGGGTACACAGGGTAGACACGGGTACACAGGGTACACACGAGTACACAGGGTACACAGGGTACACATGGGTACACAGGGTACACATGGGTACACAGGGTACACAGGGGTACACAGGGTACACACGGGTACACACGGGTACACAGGGGTACACAGGGTACACAGGGTAGACACGGGTACACAGGGTACACACGAGTACACAGGGTACACACGAGTACACAGGGTACACAGGGTACACAGGGTACACATGGGTACACAGGGTACACAGGGTACACACGGGTACACAGGGTACACACGGGTACACAGGGTACACAGGGTACACATGGGTACACAGGGTACACAAGGTACACATGGGTACACAAGGTACACAGGGTACACATGGGTACACAGGGTACACATGGGTACACAGGGTACACATGGGTACACAGGGTACACATGGGTACACATGGGTACACAGGGTACACAGGGTACACAGGGGTACACACGGGTACACAGGGGTACACAGGGTACACATGGGTACACACGGGTACACAGGGTACACAGGGTACACAGGGTACACATGGGTACACAGGGTACACATGGGTACACATGGGTACACAGGGTACACATGGGTACACAGGGTACACAGGGGTACACACGGGTACACACGGGTACACAGGGGTACACAGGGTACACAGGGTAGACACGGGTACACAGGGTACACACGAGTACACAGGGTACACAGGGTACACAGGGTACACATGGGTACACAGGGTACACATGGGTACACAGGGTACACACGGGTACACAGGGTACACAGGGTACACAAGGTACACAGGGTACACAGGGTACACAGGGTACACATGGGTACACAGGGTACACACGAGTACACAGGGTACACAGGGTACAAATGGGTACACACGGGTACACAGGGTACACAGGGTACACAGGGTACACACGGGTACACAGGGTACACAGGGTACACACGAGTACACAGGGTACACAGGGTACACATGGGTACACAGGGTACACACGGGTACACAGGGTACACAGGGTACACACGAGTACACAGGGTACACAGGGTACACATGGGTACACAGGGTACACATGGGTACACAGGGTACACAGGGTACACAGGGTACACACGAGTACACAGGGTACACAGGGTACACATGGGTACACACGGGTACACAGGGTACACAGGGTACACACGGGTACACAGCGTACACAGGGTACACAGGGTACACAGGGTACACATGGGTACACAGGGTACACAGGGTACACAGGGTACACATGGGTACACAGGGTACACAGGGGTACACAGGGTACACAGGGTAGACACGGGTACACAGGGTACACATGGGTACACAGGGTACACAGGGTGCACAGGGTACACATGGGTACACAGGGTACACAGGGTACACATGGGTACACAGGGGTACACAGGGTACACATGGGTACACAGGGTACACACGGGTACACAGGGTACACACGGGTACACAGGGTACACAGGGTACACAGGGTACACATGGGTACACAGGGTACACAGGGTACACATGGGTACACAGGGTACACAGGGTACACAGGGTACACAGGGTAGACACGGGTACACAGGGTACACAGGGTACACATGGGTACACAGGGTGCACAGGGTACACACGGGTACACAGGGTACACATGGGTACACAGGGTACACAGGGGTACACAGGGTACACAGGGTAGACACGGGTACACAGGGTACACAGGGTACACATGGGTACACAGGGTACAGGGTACACAGGGTACACTGGGTACATAGGGTACACATGGGTACACATGGGTACACAGGGTACACAGGGTACACAAGGTACACATGGGTACACGGGGTACACAGGGTACACATGGGTACACAGGGTACACATGGGTACACAGGGTACACATGGGTACACAGGGTACACATGGGTACACGGGGTACACGGGGTACACAGGGTACACATGGGTACACAGGTACACAGGGTACACAGGGGTACACAGGGTACACAATGGTACACAGGGTACACAGGGTACACAGGGAGAATGGGTAACAGGGAGTCTATATGGAGACTGGGTAACAGGGAGTCTATATGGAGACTGCCATGAATTACTTGCCTGTGTTTGTGGACTAGTTCGATGAAAACATCGGCCTTTTGCAAGGTTTTAAGTCGGAAAATATCCATGATACTTCTCCTTGTTTATTATGGTTGATCCTTTGGATGGGTTTTTAATACTAAAACCACGTCTTAACAAATAGCGGTACAGGGGAGTCATTTTGTTTGGAGTTTTGTGCTGTTTGCTGACTTTAGCTGGCCGTCGTTACGAAGTGCGATCGTAGTTCGTCGGTCGCCCTCGCCTTCAGAATCGTCAAAAACAGCGATAGTTATCCAGACAAAGCAAGAGATTAGTTCTGTAAGATAATTTTCCAGCGAGTCTGAAGCTGGTTGGATTTTTAAGTGTTATTAGCATGAAGCGATACACGTAATTATTGAGTTGTGAAAATATTCATACTCACTTTGCGCCGACGTGCGGTGCCTTTGCCTTTTGGAAATCATTCGCTTGGTTGAGAATTTTACTTTTCTAGACTGATTTTTCGCCATTCCACCTTTCTGATTTTCTGTGCCTTTAAGAACGGGTGTCCGTAACGCTCGAAACGTCAGCTTTTGTAATCGTTACGGTTGCCAATTTACCATTTCAACTTTGTTGATAGATCCAAATTAAAATATGAAAACATTTGTTCATTTCATATACTTGCAGTTTCATCAACAACTTATCTCTCATGAACAGAATAACGCCTGACTTAAGCTCATATAATGGTGATGTTTACAAAGGGAGTGGAAATCGAAGAAATTGTGATTTGTTTGTATTTGAGACCGTCCAGCATGATTGGTTCATTTACAATTTATCTTGAATTAAGTCTTTATTGATATTAATCGATTGTAGATCTCCATTACTTGTCTTTGGTACGTTTGCTTGTACTTGTTACTACAACTGCTACTTTAATTTCCCAAACAGCTCTATTTGTTTTACACGAAAGCATTTTCAATGAAACCCACTTTTTTATAATGATTATTATTATTATTATTATATTTTTATAACTCAGTCATTTGAAACTTTTACAGGCACATGTATGTTTACCTGAAGTATATTCCACTACCTTGCATGTGCATTGCATTAATTTATGCAAATAATCAACCACTCTTCTTCTTCAATTCATTTTTTTTTTAGATTAGCTTTGCATAGCTTTACATAGTTTCCATGTGCTTAAGGAATCATATACATCACATGCTCTGAAGCACTGTAAGGATAATTATTACAAGACTTGGGCAGTCAGAGGGCCAATAACTAAAATCAACCAACCAAAATGCTCTATTGCCGGTCAATATTCTCTCAGTATTGGACCGGGCACTGTCCTGAATGGTCCCAAATGATACCGCACTTGTGTCCCTTTGAACTTCAGTCATATAATAAGTCTCTTAATAACCAAGCTTGCTCAGGACCGTACTGGAAGAATATCGGCCCTCGGCCTTTTTTGTACAGACCAAGCACAGCCCAGTCCGTATTGTCAAGACCTCGCGCTGAAATTCTCCCAGTACGGCCCTCCCGCTTGGTTAATAAGATATACTTATGATCCCCATCAGTAATATTACATCATATCCCCACACTGGGAACATCATTACAAAACATTCCTATTTGACTTGTAACCATTTTTTTTCAAGGTGGCAGAATATATGTATATTGCTGAGACTTGTTGAGAATTTCTTATTGACTACAACTAGCGTAGCCATACCAGTGCTCCCCTTCCCTGTAATAAGTTGGGAAAAGGACATCTGCATGGTGCTATCATTGTTCATGTTTGGCAATATCCCATCACTGATTTTTATTTGACTAGATGGGCACAGCAGTACACAGGCTAATTACAAGCTTTTGGTTACTCCTCATGACTTACTGTTAACTGGGAATTGACAGCTGACTTAATCTAATCAATTTTCTCCTGAACATTTTTTAATTTCATTTGTTCAACTTCAGAAAATACTTCTGATAATTTCCCTGTGACATTTCTAATTTGGAAGATTAATCATCATAATCATTATGTTCTTTACACCTCCATAAACATTGTGATGAGATTTTGTGGGCCGAGGCCAGGAACGTGTTCGATAATTGAGTCAGTTTGCTAGACATAACGTCTCGTAGTCACGTTCGACGCACTAAAAACTACTATAAAACGAATACAAGAATTGTAAAAACGTGTAAAATGGTATATAAAAAGTCACTTGTAAAAATGTAGCGGAATTCCAAATCGATTTCGATCAATTACGATCCTCATCAGATGATGATGATCGTAATTGATCGAAATCGATTTGGAATTCCGCTACATTTTTACAAGTGACTTTTTATATACCATTTTACACGTTTTTACAATTCTTGTATTCGTTTTATAGTAGTTTTTAGTGCGTCGAACGTGACTACGAGACGTTATGTCTAGCAAACTGACTCAACCTCCATAAACACCCAACAAGAATTCTTTGTTTATAACTCAGGCATGCAGCTTCTGAATATAAGAAATCAAGTTTAGAAGATAGTTGATTCATTCAAGGCTGTTGCACTATGAGAAAAGACAATGCAGTGCTTTATTCACATCGATTAAATTATAATTATTTTACCTTACAGTAGTTTTGTTTCTTAAAAATTTGTTTTCTAGTAGTACCAAGATTGTAATGTTACTTTGTGAATCAGGGAGTTAAATAAAGCAGAAGTATTCTGTTAGCTCAGAACATTTTATGTTGCAGATGGCATTAAGTTAGTTAAGAAAGAAAAGAAAAAGCAAAAATAAATAAAATAAAATGATTAGTGAGGGAAAAGCAGCTTAAAAAACAGACATACTACAAATAATTCATAATTGTAATGAAAAATACTTGTTGGGAAAGTAAAAACTATTGCTCAGAAATAAAATTACAGCTTCTCAGAAAAAAAAATTACAAACTAAGATGGAAAGTGAAAACTTCTTTATTATCATTTTAATGGACATTTTGTACTTAAAGCATACCTCGGTTTATTCTTCCTCTAGTTGAGCCAGCCTTTGTACTTTTTGGGGCTTCAGCCCTATGCATGTTACAGTCGTACGTTTTTGGCCAACTATGATACATACAGTAACTAGTGGGGATAGGGTGGCCGTGCTACACGGGCATGTTTTGTATTCTTTTCGGCGAATCTGACCGAAATGCGGTTGACATGCCGATTTATATGGTTCAAGCCACTGCTATACAAACCTGATAGTGCAGCGTCCTCGGATCACCGCTTCAACCATTCAAAAATCGTCTCATTTTTAGCCTTGGTACATAAGCTCTTTTATAAACAAAACTTAGTTGCCACGGAGCCGCCAGCGAAAAACAACAATTTCATATCGTGTGCAACTTCAGTTCGGCTTTGGCAAATTATATAATTGAACTTAAGAACTATCCAAAAGGTGAGCCGAGTTTCAAAGCTAAGTTTACAGTATTCTTCCTAAGTTTTGACTTTTTACGCTGTCGATTTGACTCACGACGAAAAACATTGTAAAAGTTATGGGCATTTCATGGTTTCGTTGAGGTGTCCGCTGACCAGTAAAATACTGTATCGTCCCCCAAAAAACGTATTTCCGCGGTGCCCTTCCAGTGCCTGTAGTGACTTTAAAGAATGAGAAACTTTACTTGATTTGTTGTGGATCATTTGAAAGTGTAAGTAATTTTGCCAAATTTTCTTACTTTATATTTCAGTCTTTGCACCACTGTTGATACTTTCTTAAGCTGAGGAAAACATTTCTTAAGAGTATTTTCTCTCCAGAACTTCAAAAAGTATTAATATTAAAAAATATTAATAGTAATAGTAAAGTTTTCAGAGTTATGATTAGGTGATGATGAATTCTCTGTTTTCAGCTGGCTATCACAGAAGACCAGAAAATTTTCAACTGGGGAAGAAGTCCACACTTCTTTAGATATTGCATGGTGAGTGGGAAAGTTTTGGTTGGTATTTGCTGGCTAAACCAGGTCACCTCACCCAGTGTATTTTTCTATACTCTAGAATTTACCAGTTCTTCCTTTATTGCACTGATTAGATCTTGTGGAGTGTGAACAAACAATTAATCTTTGAAACCTGACAAGTTCAAGTGGCTTGGAAGGTTGAGCTCCCTTATAGATATCAATCCATTTCCATTGTGTTGTTTCACATTCCTCATGCTTACAGAGTTCTGGCTTCCCTAACCAGGTCACCCTAGCTGTAGAAAGTACTTTGTCTCCCTTTATTCTGAAAAAAAAAATTGTCAATTATGTCTATGTGTATGTCTTTCACTGGAGTATTACAGTTACCTTCTATAATCAGATACAGTTCTTAATCTCACCATCCCAAAATCCTATCTTGGTTGCAAATGCAAACTTGGGATTTTACCTTCTGTGAGCCTCTTCACAGGCAGCTGATAGGTCAGGGAAAAATGAAGAGTTCAAGTTGCTCGACATAGAGGTTGCCTCTGAAAGAAGGAGAAAGAAAGTTTTCAAGGCAGTCCACAAATTTGTGGACATGTGTAAATTTAGACATATATATAAACACAGAATTAACCCCGTCCGAAAGGCCTGCACCTCATAGATTGCTGTGAAATTTCAGGAACCCTTGGCAAGGCTGAATTTCTGTCTCACCACCACCTTCAATCTCAAAGGTGACCTATTTACCCCTCCATGAAATGATATTGCAAGAATTTTAAAATCCTATGTGGACATGCAGAGTTACACCTTGAATCAGACCAAGGGATGTGGCTATACCAGGGTAAGAAAGCAATTGTCTGGTGGTAAGAAAAGAATATAGGCTCATTCCACAGAAAATTTTTCATAAACAATACTAGAATTTACCTTAATCTAAAACTAATGGTTGCCTGCAGCTCTTGTGCCTACATGGAGTATATCAATTGTATTGAGTGGTGAAAAAGCAAAAATTAAAAATTCCTACCACTGAAAGGATGTACCATGAGTAGAACATCTTCCTTACCTGGTTCATGTGCATCAGTTCTTGAGTATAACGATAATCCAGTCTAGAAATGAAATATTCAAGTATAAGATTGATTCAGACTCCTTCAATCACTTATATAGTTGTTTCAGTATAAACTAAAACAGTGAGACAATATACAGCTTGGTGGTTAATTTGAGTGGTTTAATATATATATTGATTAATATATATATATATATATATATATGTATATATATTTTTTTATCTTGGGACGTAGTATATAGTACATGGATCCCACAACTGTACCTGTTTACAACACATTGCAATATCAAAGCCTTCAGCCCAGCCCTTTCCATTCCCCCATCCCTCCCCCCCCCTATAATATTTTTTTCTGGGTAATTTTCAAATCAATTTTCCTGTTTGGTACCAATCCAGACAAAATCTCAAACATAAATGAGTCAATGTGAGTTTGACCACCAGAAGAGATTGAAATAGGGCATATCCAAGACTTAATATACTTCTGTTTCATAGTGAGGGTAAAGGTCAAGTGATGGGAGAATTTGGTTTTGCAGTAAGCCTTATTATCAAAGCATGAATGTTTGGAATTCAGAAATGGATCGTTCTTGTCAACAAAAAGCACTAAAAAAGTTTTGTTTTTTGTTACAGGACTTAGGTCTTGCTCAAAGTGCAGCAACTGCCACTACCACTCCTTCACCAATGGGTTTACTTGCTCATCAAATTTATAGAAAAATGTGCAATAAAGGATATGCTAAGCTAGACTTTTCATCTGTGTTCCAGTTCCTGAAGGAAGATCAACATTGAGATAGTTTATTTATGTTAGCTATTTTTTTAGTTGACACAATTTTAATGCGAGGCAATTCTGGAAGAATAGGTTGTTTTGCCATGCTAATTTATTTGTAAACTAGTTGCTCTAGGTGTGGAGAATGGCAGACAAAAGTACTGTTAAAGGTGACTTGGAGATGTCACGAATGATTGGAAGGTTTTCACTCCCATGTCTGGAAATTTGGCTTGATGCAAACAGATATACCTTTAATAGAGGCTAAATGGGGCCAAATGGCCTCATTATTTACTATACCATTCATCCATTCATGTCAAAAGCAAAATGAAAGGAAAGTGGTCTTCTGATCAAAGGGTGTCAGCAAGTTGTTAGGTACTTGCTGTAGTGTAAGTTACAAAAAAAATTTCTAAACTTTTACACAGTAAATTTTGGTCCATGTCATCTGTAGTTAACTTCAAAAAGACAGACATTGCCATATCTGAGGCCGGTTGAAACATTTGTGCATCAAGTTGATGAATTCATTTTGTAACTTAGTCATCCTCAGCATTACCACTGGTCATTCCAGGTGGTTCAATAATCTTCACCAAGGGATCAGATTAATAATTTCTTTACCGCTCAGCAAACAGTATTATTTTTGCCATTGCACTATTTTGATACAGCATGCCCAATATACCCAAGGTGTCAAGTACATGTATACACAAAGTTACTTGGGGTGGTTGTTTTCAGGATCTACTGAAACAGTTCTTTTTATTGATTAACATTTTGATCATTGCATGACTGCAAGAAGTTGCCACCTCGGTGGTCTATCACTGGCCTTAAGGCATAAGTATTAACCCTTTCACTCCTGAAATCTCAACAGTAACTCTCGTGGATTTTCAAAGGCTGGATGGTACTATTCACTGAATAAATCTCTACTGGGCGGGTAGCGGAGTGTGTTTTGTTAACCCTTCTCCACTGAATTGCGATGTATCTGTTGGATATCGTTTTTCACCGATTGAACAAATAGACTTTGGTTTTAAGGGTAAGGCTTGCTGATTGGTTTTATGCTGTTTTTTAAAGTCCTTGGCAGCCATCCTTTCAAATGTCTGGCAAAAATGCGGAAGCTCTGTGTGAAATCCCATTTAATGCCTGTAAAGGGTTAAAGCAGTTTGTTAGCTCAGCATTGACTATGGAAAACAGCCATTTCAGTGGGTATTTCCTGTATCAATAAAGATCTAAAAACAGACAGGTAAACTACCAGAAATTTAATTTTGTACTATTAGTGCAAAACAAATAAACTGGCAAATTTAATTCTTTAGTTAGTATGAAATGTGATACATAATACTAATTAATATTTTACAATTGTTGAGCACTTTGTTTCATTCCTCACATGCACAGAAATGTGTCCATACCCATCTTGGAGAAAACAAAACAGGACTCTAAAAAATTGTAACTCAAGAACATCAAGCCCGACTTCAGTATCCGTATTCTCCACATTTCTCTCTATACATTTCCTTTGTTTGGCAATCAAATCTTAGTTTTTTTTCTTTATTCTCATGATCCTAATGAATGATTCGGCAGTATCACTGTGTGGAGATATTAGATGCTGATTACTCTTAAGGGTTTGAAAAGTCAACCAAGGGCTTTCTCTGTTTGTTTGGTCCCCCTCTTCCTTTCCCCGTTTGTTTTCATGAAGTTTGCTTGAAAACTACTTCTCTTTCACCATAGCAAACCTTTCAACAATCAACAAAAATGCACATTTGCCTGATTTTCACAGCTACATATGAAGATATATCTTTAAAATCGAGGTTGACACTCAAGCAAGAATACTTGCATTTCCAAGGAGAAACTCATTTTAGATCTTTAAAATTAAGTAAAAAAGGGTTGTTTTTATATTGTTGCATTAACTTTGACAAAATTATTGAAAATACACATTTGAGAGGAAACCTAGAACTATATATTTACATGAAAAATTACACTTTATTGAGGCAACAACAACATCATCATCATTTCAAGATTATTAAAAGAAATATTGACACTAAAATTATTAGGTACCTTCTTGGAATTCATTCTGTTATGAATTGTATCCTTTTCCATTTTTTTCACAATTGGTACAGATCTCAGAGAAATGCCCTTAATATGCAAGCTAAACTTTAATTGCCAATGTAAAACATTAATATACAGATGACATATTACTCAAATTGTTCCCAATTGATGATATAATATGGTAAAATAGTTACAAACAGTTAATAACTGTAACCTTGGTTTGTTATTTGAAAAAGCAAATTTTGTCATGTATTCCTTGGTTATGTTGGTACTGACATAATTTCCAAAAAAAATAAGTGCGATAGAGAATAAGAGCTGTAGTAGAAAAGGAAAAAAAAGATAATGTCCCTCTCTGTTTCAAATGGGTTTCTTTCTTGTACAACTTAACAGGATTGTGGCTCTGCTTAAACTGATTGGGTACTTTCAGCCCATGTAGATTTAGCACCTATTGCATATGGTAGTCTACACTTAAGTGCTCTATCAACATTAAAATTGTATGCACTACCATTTCCAAACGCACTCTGCATAATGCTTGTCCTCTTTGCCACACAACCAGCACTAGTATGGTAAATACTTTGCTATTGCTCACTGGAACTAGAGATATTTTAGTATATAATCCTTGGTTAACCATTCTGTTCCTTGGTGTAAGCTGGAAGGCCATAAACTACAGGAGATGCTCCTATCAGATATTTCAGTTTACAAGCTTGTCGCGACTGGCTTAGTACTTGTGGTAACGAGAAACAAGACCCAGATTGAAGCCACTGTTTCAGCAGCAATTCACTGAAGCGATCAATGTCTTTGTCAGTAACATCCCACAAGTTAGCAACGATGGCTGGGCTGAAAGTGAATACATTATAAATAGATTACATGCTACATATCTATACAGTGAACCATAGAGTAGAGCTATGGTCTTTGAAGAATAACTAGTTCCTTGAGGGTCTGGTCCAAGAAAAGGGAGTGCCCAACCTATAAGGAAAGCAAAGTTATACGAGTTTCCCAATGACAAAGGTCAATAGCAGTTGACATTTGGGTTCAAATCAGGACTTGACACTAATGGTAGCCAACTAGCCACACACTTGTAGAAATTCAGTTTTGGCCAGTGTTTTTCGATTTTCACTAGCCAGTGTAGCTAGTAAACAAACTGAAATTGTCATAACATCTAACTTGTCACTGGCCACTTGGCTAGTAAGTTGAAAAGTTAGTGTTGAGCTCTGTCAAATAGAGCCAGAGGTTTCAATAAAAGCTGGTTATCAGCTGTCTATCACTGCCCATGAGTCCTCTTACTGCTGTCTATTGAGCCTGCGAGCTGGCTCTCATGTTTAAGTCTTGCCTTAGGACCCCTTTTCCAAGGACAGCTACCCACTACTATATCAACAGCTGCTTAAGCAAAAAGCTGTTGAAACCTGCAATATAGCACATCAGTAAAAGACTTTGTAAGGGAACTGACACACAAGAAATGAATGCCAAAGACATACCAGCCTGCCAGAAGATAGATTAAGGCCATCCCCCTTGGCTCACACTCTCCACCAACCTAATGAATTAAAATAGAGTGGTTACTTATAAGCCCCATGCCTAGTCTCAACCAACTACACATCTGAACCAGACAATTGGACACTTCCTTTGCCTTTTTTTGGTTTGTCAACAACAATTATGTGATAATGTTTTTCCTTCGCGGTCAGGAATAAACTAACCTGTAGTTTTCCCGAACTGCAACCCATAAGCAGAGTAACAGCTCGACAATCCAACCTTTGAATGTCATCACCCTGCAGAAATTCACGCCCAGTGCCATGACCAAAATATCTAGAAAGAATATTGATGCCATGATTAAAGCAACAACAACAAAACTTTCTACTGTATATACCCTTGTCTGAAAATGTTTATCGCATCTAGAACTAATAAGTATGGGATCATGTTTACTGCAGGTGCTCTCCACTGATATATCAGTTGAGAGTCAGTCAACACTTGGGTGACACTCGGTCGATAGTCAGTCGGCACTTGGTTGATGGTTGGTTCACAGCTGGCCGATACTTGGTTGAGACTTGGTCGACAGTTGATGGTCAATATCTTTACCGATACATTGACCAACTGTCAGCCAAATGTCAACCAACATATCGGTCAAATGTTAACTGACTCTCAACAAATAATTATGTCAACCGATGTATTGGTTGAGAGCACCTACAGTAAATATGATCCTTAATATGTGTAACGGTTGTATTATGGACCCAGTTTAGCAGCTAAGCAACTGCAACTCACGCAAGAGCATCAAATGTCATATAAAAAGGGTCATAGATACTGATTTCACTTCTAAAATAAAAGAAAACACCATCTCCCCTGTTTCAGTTGTAATTTGCATATAGTTCAGTCAATGTAGCATAAATCATTACTGGTAGTAACTGATATAGACATATCAGAATGATAATAACATGGGTCATCCAACTTAATTAGTTACAGAAGCAAAATTTCAAGTATGTATAAAAGAAACCCAAAGTATCTTTGTCTCTATCTTAGTCAACTTATTTAACATTCAAGAGTCATGATTCTCAGTATTTCAGCACTAACAGCTCTGCAAATATCCAACCTCTACGACCTTTTAAATTCTCTACTTTGTCAATGGCAGGCTAAGAAATCTTCAGGGTTTCAGAACTAGGGTTTATTTTGGAGGTATGCATATCAGAGGAGTGTGAGGGGAAAGTTCTTTTCAAAAACTTTGTAAGAGCCAAATGATAATTCTTTACATTCCCTCTGATCTGCTGTATACATTTCTTGGTAGAGAACTTGTAATGTTTAAAGATGGAAGCTGACATTCTCAAATGGAGGATAATATAACCAGTACATGACAGTTTTTGTTGGGGAGAGGGAGAGGGGTAAAATGGAGACTGATGAGAGATAGGAGGCATACCAGAAGCTTGATGTTCTAGACAGAGGGGGCTCATTTAAAAGGAGATTTACTGGAGTGTTTTTAGTTATTCACGTGAACAGGTCATGGACAGTCAAAGCTGACTGGAGACCCTAGAATAGTGCAATGGACTCTGGGTTGAGAGGTCTGGGTTTGAGTACTGGCTGGGTTAGTGTGTTGTGTTTGTGGGCAAAACACTTTACTCTCACAGTGCCTCTCTTCCCCCAGAAGGACAAATGGCTTCTGCCAAATTGTCAGGTGGGGGGGGGAGGGTGAGTGGTAATACTCCTAGTTAGCTGTGTGGGCCAATAGGCCCCTTACTGGAGCCTTTACAATAACTCACATGAACAGGTCATGGTCAGTTAAAGCACTCCTGAACTGTTCCTGTGTGGGAGCCTTTCCTGTGATACCTTGCCATCCATCTTCGCTGCAAGTGACAACAATTATTCATATAAGCTGCATTATACAAGCATTTTGATTGGTTCGTACTTGTGATCTATTAAAAAACAGGTGCAAGAGTAATGTCACAATCAACAACATTTTGCTTTCTTATCCTTTAAAACCATTACATGTTGCCAAAATGCCAAAATCAGTGACACACTTGGCTGGGCTTCCTGTGTCACTTTTTGTTCTTACTACATTTTGATGTCATCTGTGATCTATTACTAAACAGACACACAGCAACATTGAATCTATTTGTTCAGTTTATAATATATTGGTGTTACCTCTGTCAACTTGTATAGCCTAGTGTAATATATAAGAAACACAACATCAGGTCTTTCTTCTGTTTCATTTGCTTCAATCGTTTGCTTGTGTTTTGTACCTTTCAAACCACTTCTGAAACATTTTCTGGGTGTTGGGTAGGTTATTCTGAGGATTGAGTGCATAGAATGTTTTCTCAGGATCAATCTCAGGCAACTGTCTTTGACACGATAACTATCAAGAAAAATGCAGAAAAAAATATTAACTGACAATGAATATCAAGGTATTAAAAGCTAAGAATCTGGCACAAAAGTTGTTGTGGTAGGCAACCACATTTCAAAAGACCTTCAATCTATTCAATCAATTGACAATTTTTCCTGTATGCTTACCTTGGCTAATAGATAATGAAATGACAAACACTTTTTTTGTATCAGATCACAACTTCTTTTCCTAAAATTACAAAACTATTATTGTAAGGGAGAATTATGCTCCAGAAACCAAATGAGCCAGTTCTTTACAGAAGGTCTAACCCAAACCATGGTTTACACAGTCAGTGGGCATCAGGGTTGATATAATTAATTAAAATAAATTTCTTTCCACTGTTGACAGCATAGCAGAGATAAAAATCAAGATGGTTCTGGGAGAAAACATGACAGTTCTTTGAGAAACAAGTCAGGTCTTCAAACTTTCAAAGACCTCTTAATGGAATGTGTACCTTGAAAAAAAGAAATTGCAGAGATGGGACCCTTGTCACAGGTTGGTCAAACAGGATCGGTACGCTTTCCCATGGAAGATGCTGAATATCCTATGAATCATAAAATACAGATCAGTTTGATGTATAGATATGCCAGAAATTGACTCTGGTTTCAAATATTGTAGAAGAGTATGTCCCAATACTGAATGAGTTGATAAGTAAGATCTGCTACCACAATTTAGGCACACATCTTGCAATTACAGCATATGTGTGCATGCCCATAAATCTACTTTAGTGTCTGAACACCTTGAATATAATGGTGAGCAACCAGTACCCATTAAACTAATGTTGCATATGACCACTTTTTAAACTAATATGGAATGTCAGTCCATTACAGATGCCTTTTCCCCCACCCTTGTGTTTGGCTAAGCTTTGATTCCTTGACAGTTCACCAACATCTATTTACAAAGAACCCACATATTGGTTGTTCAGTTGTCAGGTCTTCAGAGCTAGAGCTAGAATACATTTAATGGCTGATTACTAAACAAATGTAAGACCTAAAATAGCTGGCTCTTACTTTTCCAAGAGTTAGGATTACAGGATGACGAGGAATTTTCTTTGCAGAGTGACCTCCAGACCTGAGAAGGAATTTTGTTGTCATCAATAATTTCTCGAGAGTACAAGTAATGAAGGTGAGAAAGAAAATTAACCTTTATGTTCCCTTGAACCTGTTTATGCAGCTTTTCATGTCTGTATCTTCAAATAGCTTGTCAGTGAGGTTCTGAACTTCATCAAGTAGCTGAAACACGCAATGTGAGAGAACATGAAATGAGAGATGATTCCTTAAGGGCCAAGGCTGAGGAACCTCTCTTTGTCTCTAGTTGCTAAGACTAAACACATTCTCCTGTCAGGCAATTGACGATGATAAACCAATAGAGTGCAATTTTATCAAACACCAAATAATCAAAACAAAAATAATCACAACAGCTTATTGCAATACAGGTTGAGAAGAAAAAAACCAGAGGGTTGTTATGTCTAGGAAACACAAGTGGACCAAATTACAATTTAGTTAATGTAAGTAGTTGCTAAATCTGACTTTAGCCCTTCATTAGAGTGAAGAGTTAGCCCTATGCTTTGACAAAAGCAGTGAAATTCCAACTTACTTTAGACACTTGATTATGAATTCTTTGATTGGAACAAAAATTTTCTTGTTCTTACTTTTTCAAAAGAAGGTAAGGTAGCATCCATGGCAGTAATTTCAATCAGTGCTTCAGCAGTTTCTTTTCTTGACAAGCAAAATGACGAATCTATGAGGACCTACAACAAACAAAGGACACTTACTAATAAAAATATTAATAATGACAATGGGATTTATCTGGCGGCATTCCATGAGGTGGTTCTTCTTGTCCACTGGTTTAAAGTGAAACGCTGAAATGTTGGTTTTTGTGGAGGGAGGAAAACCAAGGAACCTGTATAAAAACCCTTGGAGCAAGGACATACCGACCCACATACCACATATGACACCAGGTCTGGGAATTGAACCTGTGGAACAGCAGGGAGGTGAGTGCTCTTGCCACTCAACCATCCCTAGTTTCCATTCGGTTACTATGCAAGGTTTTGCTACTTCAATTGTCATCTTTGGGTCAAGCACCAAAGAAGATGGCACACAAATCATAACAAAGATTGATGGACAAAACATTTTTCATACAATCTGCCATCCTTATAACTCGGGAAACTCTGATTGATTCATGCACAACATACTTCAAGCAAATGATTATCAAATCGGCATCCACACAGGATTAAAACTTTCTCTTCCAACTCTCTGGCTAAGGATGCTATTGATTCACGTTACTCTTCATCAATAGGCCGACCAAGAGGAACTCCTCTCCATCTTCCAAGCCAAGAACCTTCAAGTTTCTCCAAAAGGTTCTAAAGAAATGACCATAATTATTACAATTTAGACTTACAGTCATGTCATAGGAGAGGATACACATTCATTGCTCGTGAGAGTTGAAATGCTGATCACCTTCATTCTCCTGTCAAGCCTTGTCCTTAGTGTCCACCACTCGGTTGTGTTGTTAATATTCATGCTTTTGATGCTGTCATTCATTATGTCTATAAATTCCTCCAATACACCAGACTGGAACAGCTTTGAAAGATCCATAACAACTTTGTCTCCCTTTACAAAATAAATTGTTTCAGTCAATAGTTAATTTACTTCACCAACCCTGTTCTTGTGCTTTTATCATTACTTACAGACTTTCTAGTGGTTAAATGAGAAATTATCTACTAGTAAGCTCAGGTTACCCCCAGTGTTTTGTCAGATATCCAGACAGTTTGCTCAGACATATTTCTAGTGATCTTCTAGAATAAAGAGGTATTGTGAGAATTCAGTGTTTTACCCAAAAACCCCTTATGGTGACCTTGGACAAAGCTTACACCTGCACTACAGAATCTCAACTGACTGTAAGCTACTACCTCCTCCAACGTAGAGGTTTGAGGTCCACTCTCCCTAAATACAACAATAGAGTAACCGCAATATAACCAAGTTGTTACAAACACATCGACATACAGTGCAATCCTTGTTCTGTGCTTCTCCAGATGTTGTGTTAATCTTAACCACAGCAGGATCACAGTCAGCCCTTACCCTGCAGATCAGCAGTTCTCTGTCCTTGCTTACTGGATGTGTGAAGGTTTCCAAAGTGCAAACAGTCCACTCTAGAAAACAATAATTCTAATTTCTTACATTGTCAATATCACACAATAGGATTATTGCCAAATTCATTATTTGCTCAACGTAATAAATTAAATTTCAGTTCTACTTGTCAAAGGAACTAAAAATTTATGGCAAATGTAATCATCTATGTGTAGCATGAGCTGAAGAATTGGGAAGAGTCAAATGATGTGGTCTGGTAACAAAAAGTTTTTGACAAAGTCATTTTGCTTAAAGAGTTATGTTAAATTAGTGACCATTACATTTCCCTAGAAAAAAATATTCTCCTGTTATAAGAGTCACATTGTTCTACAAACCAATCCTGAGAAAGTTGAACAGTTAAACACTTTCTTTGAAGCTGGTTTGGCTGCATAACACAGCTGAAAGCTCGCTATTGCTTGTAAAATAACTATCATGTACCTTTAGGCATGTTCTGCAATAGGGAAATTTCTTCAGGAGTGAAGAGACCTTGTTTGTATCTCTCCGTTGCACACAAGGAAAACTTCATGATGTTTCGAGTCTTGATCAGGGCAGCCAATTTTTGGTGAGCAGTATTAGTTGAAGAGTCATCAAGTGACAAGGAGGAAAGACGTTCTGCAAGCTTCACCAGATCTCCTTTGTTTTCCTAACAGACAAAAAGGAAATAACAAAATAAAGAGAAATCTACTTGTAGATTTATTAAGTTCCCTGCTCTGGCATCCCATGTTCTAGTTCCCTGTTATGACATCCCATGTCTTACAGTAGTTCCCTGTTCTGGCATCCATGTTCTAGTTCCCTGTTCTGTAATCCCCTGTTCTGGCAGCCATGTTCTAGTTCCTTGTTCTGGCATCAAAGGTTCTAGTTCCTTGTTTTTGCATTCCATGTAAAGGAGCAGATAAACTTTGAGTCACTTAATGCCACAGTAATTGGGGATACCAGTAAACACGGACAGTTGTGTGCCATGTCTAAGAGGTAAAAGCATCCAACTGAATTTCACAAGGTCACGAAAAATCTCCCTCTTTTGTATACATAACAAATAGAAGTCTATCAAATGCAACAGTAGCTACAAGTACTCACAAGCAAAGGTGTTATCATATATACCAAAGGTTTAGAAAAATCCTTTGCTATTCTCCTAAAATAACAAAATCACAGGGATTCAATTGAAAATATCCCTGGTCACTAGTCAGTGAGGTCATCTTTAATTAATTTGAGTTGAAACTTCAACTTAAATTAACAAAAAGGACGTAAACTTTGCCATTATAGTATAGATGAGTGTTCTACAAACTAGTTCCAAGTTAAGCTTTAGAGGTAAACAATTCCCCTTTGGCATCTTTACTATAGCTAAGATATCTTGCTCTATGGGGACATAAGAAGTTGAAATGAAATTTGTTTATACATTTGCCGTAATTGCAAAAAAAAGAAAAAAATTTGAAAAATAACTGTTTTGCTGATTTGGACAAGGCAAATTTACCAATTACCAGAAGATTAATTCAATGTTGAATTCACATCAAGGGAATAAAACAAAAGAAATTAACCCTTCATTTTCAGCACAACTTCATCTTCAACAAACAATTTTTAATATCTTACTTTATTCTCTTTCCTGTTCTGGTAACAGCTTGATGTCTAAGAGTAACAGACAAGGACAGTTAATATTATCCTCAAACAATCAGTCTCATTCTATTCTGTTTGCCAAACGACAAACAAAAATTCCATTCGAAGTTGACACCATCATACACTTTCCCTCAATACACCTCAGAGGAATAGCAACAACCTTTGTTGTCCATTCGACCTTAAGGATATGGCAAACCACAACTCTTCCTTTTAGACTTGGTAGTTGGTTTTGGTACTTATCCAGAATTCAAAGTACTGCAAAGTAGCTGCATTCCAACTGGCGGTTACACTTTGCATTTCTACAAGATGCTTGATGGCACTTTTCTTGAACCTTTACATAATTAAGGACACAGCCATATTCTGATTGCCTTTTTCCAGAGAAGCTAACAGTAAAGTTATTTCATGCTGTTACTCGTTTGTAACTCTCACTGTGATACACTGTTCCATGGATTTGGCATCGCTTAAAAGACCACACCTTTCCCCAACTTGGTAGTTCTCTTCTTAGTGCCTTCCATTCTGCTTCAGAGAGGATCTCTGAATTAATGGCAACTTTTTCCAGTGCCCTGATCACAAAGATCCTCAATTCAAACTCTTCAGTTTTGGACTTGGAACATCAAATTAATGATAATTAAGTGTCAAAAAGGGGTTAGATGGACACCACAACCTTACATCATGCACAGATATTTACTAAAACTCTTGCAAGCTTGTAGTTATATTTATAGGATCAATGCATATGGGTTTGCTCAGAGCAATTTGTGTAATAGACATTTCCTTTTCAAAAAAGAGAAAATCCCAATGATATCTCTCTTGTAACTCTCTTGTTTAAAGATTGTACTATCTGTGATAAAAAGTATTA
>NC_142529.1:31144794-31197294 GCF_964205215.1 Stylophora pistillata
ATGCAAGTATATCCATGGTAATCTTCAGCATTTTTTGGTCAAGCTTTCTTGATAGTCCATGGATGCCCATTTGTGATCCTGGGTGGAAAGAGGGACTAAGAGAGAAAAAGTCTTACCCACAAACACAACACCCTGACTTGGACAGAACTTGAACCCAGATCTCTCAGCTTGAGCTTGCTGCATTAATTCCAGATTACTGCTTCTAACTTTACTAGTTAAATGAATTACACATTTTACCTCTTTCTAAAATCAAATGCTTAAAATATGGAATAAAAACTTATTCAACCAGGCAACTGAAGAAGATATAAGAACTGACATGGAATCTGTGTTGCATTTTGAATGTGAACTTCTTACTAACTGAGTACAGGGGCCATTCTGGGTAATATTGCCCCTCGGTTGTAGCAGTATGGGCCTGGCACCACAAGGTTTATACAATAACAACAAGGGCCAATATTTTCCTGTATAGCTCAAGCAAGCAAGGTTGGGCAGTAGTTTATTATATGGCAATCAGACCAAACCTGTTCATTTTGAATTTGCTGGCTATCACGATAAAATATACACAGCTCATGACCGTTTCATTTGGAAATGGTCCACATAACAAAATATAGACCAAGTAAGAACCAGTCAGAATGTTGGGATTTACCTTAAGTTAGGACTTATAATCTTGCCATATGATAAGAGTTTTTATGTCCAAACTTTCCTATTACAGGGCTCCTCTACAAGTACAAACTTGGAAATGAAAGACAAAGCAGAAATGAAGGCATATTTATCATTGATTGAAAACTCACTGGTTCCATCTGAGGTAATGTGGAGATTCTGCCATGGCTCTTATTACATCCAAATAAATGTTTCAAATGTTAGTGCCACCACCCATGTTTATTGAATCACTCCAAGAAGAGGTTTGTGACAGTGCTATATTCTATCCTGCAGTCTTGTCCCCCGCAATTCTTCAATGCTTTTGAATGAAAGTAAACTTTTGCATTTTGGTTTTTCTTGGAAAGAAGACAACCGAGTTGCAGCAAGGACAAGAAGCAACTCAACCCACACATGACTTTGTAATGTCTAAGTAATAACCTTTGCAACAGCATTAGGGAGTGAGGTTGCTAAAAACTGCAATATTTCTACCCCCTTAGATTTCCATGGTGCTCTTCAGTTTTGTCTGATCATGGGCTAGAGGATCAAACAATTATCTTCTGTGCAATTTTACAATATTTAGAATTTCCTTGCCATCAGCACTCTCTTCTCTAACATCAGAATGTACTTTCTCCCTACTGTTCTCTAAACATTTCCTAAGGCATTGACAAGGAGAATTTGTTTAACAATCAAGAGCTTCGTTAGTTAGTGCATGATCATTTCCTATACACTTGTGACCTTGATGTTTGATTTAGGGATGATACTGTATGGAAAAATTAAAAATGAATAAAGGCTGATAGTTTCGAAAGAAACTGTTTGGGGCTGCGTCAGTGGGAGTAACGAAACAATTTGGATATATCAACAAAGTTGAAATGAATGGTTGAATAGTGAATGGTTTATTGGATACCTTAATAGCAGCATGAGCTGAATTGCTAAGGTTTTCAATGTTATTAAGGTTGAGTTCGGACGTCAGCATAAAATGCAATGCAATTTTTTTTATATCCTTGCCCAAGTAGCTTAACATGTTGCGGTGGAAGAAAGACTGGGCAGTGCGTACAAGGCAGCATTATGGCTGTCAGTTCCCTGTTCCCCTGAATCTTGTTCTTAGCTACCGGAGGCTGTGGAAAGTCTGTGGAAAGTCTGTGGACAACTTAAGGGAGATGGGTGGCATCACAAGACAGAAAAAGAGGTATGTAAGTGCTTTTTGAAGTTCTGGAAGTATTCTTAATGAATACGTTGTTACTGTGAATAATAAAGATGCAAGAGTAATCCTGGCTCAATGCCTGAAATTTATTTACTTAGGACCTCACATGAAATACTGGAAAAGTTTGCCATCTGAATCACCTGAGTGGGTTCTTAACCAGTACCCTCCCCAAGCTGGTTTGTGAAAAAGAGAGGAATCACCTCCAAATTTTCCTGCAACATTTTTCTTTTTTTCTCACCATTGCTGGATAGACAACTCCAAAAACGTACTGTTTGTAGCTTAAACTTTAAATTATCAACCAGGTCTCTGACCTTCTATCTCCCATGAGTGACCAAGACAGAATTTCTCCTTACAATATCAATACAATATCAAGAAGACTAGTGATGAGAATAAAGAAAAATGTCAACCTGTGGATTATTAGTTGATCAAATACCAAGCTCTCAAAAGGAACATCATGAGAATTGTATCACAGACAGTAGGGAGAATTACTAATGAGATCTCAGGAGTGAATGGGTCAACCAGCGACACCTTAGCATCAGTATTGTATTCTCCATACTGTTCTCTGTACCTCTCCAATGGGTAATAAGAAAAATTTGCGTAACAATCAAAAACGTCTTCAACTGGTGATCATTTCCTTTATTCTCAGGACCTCACAGTGTTTGACTAGGGGTGATATTGTTAGGAGAAAGTAGACTCTAGACACTCGAAGGGGTGGCTAGTAATAGTTCTTTTATTTATTTATTTATTTAAAAGATTTGCCAACAGGCAGGGACACCACAACAGCTTGCGCCAATCACTGCGGGCCCAGTAACCCCCTATCCAACCCAGGGGAGGACATCCATCACACAGTAATCTTGTGCGTGGGAAATTAATGTCTCCTACCCCTAACCCTGCAGGAGATGGGACCTCCATTTATTTGTCCCTATCTGAGAAGACTAGAATATCTAACCGTTTCTTGATGTTATAGAAAGGAAGCATATTCTTCTCAATTATTTTAAGACCTTGTGCATGACATCTTTAACATGATTCCGTTTTCATTTAATTTACTTTTATATATTTAACAGGTTCTTGAAGAATTTAGGCAGAGATGTCAAGCCCTCTCTGAAAAACTTGGAAATAACAAATTCTTCATAAGTGACAGGTAAAATAACCTTTAAGGTTAATAAGTAAAATAGAAGTTATTATTTTGTTGGCATAAAGACCCGTTAACTGCTCTTCTGTGCATCACCTTAATGGCTACTAACACGTATCTTTGGCATCAAACATCAGCTCAAAGTAATTGGGTTTTGGCATCAAACATCAGCTCAAAGTAATTGGGTTTTATCTACTGAGTTGACGATTTAGACTTTTCAAGCAGTAGCACTTTCACTCTGACTCACAAGGGCTGGTGCTCTAAAAAAAACCCCCTGCACATATGCAATACCACAGTTTCTTTAGAAACTTTGCCCAGATAAGCTCAACAGGTCCTTTCAATAATCAGTACCGGTATTTAACTTTTGTATTTTCCATCAACTTTCTCTTTTTTTCACCTTTCACACTTTCCATGTAAATTCCAGATTGGCTTAAGCCTGCCATGGTGATAGAATGTTTTTCTTTCATAAAAGAATGGTCACTATCATCATCATTAGAGAAACATTTTAGAAAAACAAGATTGCAATATCTTTAAAATGGTCTCCCATTCTATTGGTCATCCATGGTGGATAATTATGCCAGGTCTTAAATCTATTACAATTTAATTTAATGGCATAATGGCATATTTGCAGGAAAGAAAAAGACAAAAAATGCCATAAGGTTAATTTGTAAAAGAGTTTTGTGACGACCCCATTTAAAAACAAGTCACTTCATAAAAAAATATATATATATATAAAAATTACAATAAACTCACTAAAAATCATCCAGCTTTAAGGTCAGGGAAAAGGTCTGGTCACAAGCCTAACATCAACATCATGCACTTTAAAATGTCAATCACCAAATTTTTAAGGGTGGTTTTGCTTTGTGTAGTTAATGTATTAGTTCTGTAGCAACGTGGTTTGTAACATAAGATAATATAAGTTCTTGTATCTATTGGAAATAGAGACTATAATTATTATTATTATTATTATTATTATTATTATCAGTATCATTATTATTATTATTATTATTATTATTATTATTATTATTATTATTATTATGGCAGTAAACACTTCTGGATGCCCAGCTATCCTAAACAATGATTGGGCGGCAAGCTGTAACCAATCAATGCAACGATCAAAGTCCTTACAATTAAAATTCCTGTGGTAATTCCTAATTATGAAACCCTAGTGATGAAAGTCCTAAACTCAATTGCTATGTAATAAAAACTTCAGTCAAAATACTAAAGGTTTCATACGTCACTATCGAAACGCTTAAATGTAATAAAACATCTAATATCCCTTATTTCAATCTTAAAGCACCTCGCCATATTGAGTGAACTATGGCAATTCTTAATATAAAAGCCTTAGTCCTAAACGTAATTACTATTTAGTAAAATCCTCAATGTAAACACTGAAAGTTCTATAACATCACTATGATAACGCTTAAATGTGTTAAAAAATCTAATATCCCTTATCTCAAATTCTGAAAGCGCCTCGCAATATTGAGTGAACTTATGATGACTGATTTCTGTATCTGTAGAGCTGTTGTGTCACTCTCATCCCCCTCTAGCTCTTTAAGTGCCTTTCTAACATTTCTTGAATAACCTCCGAGTACTTCCACAATAATGTTGTATTGTGTCACCCGATAATCAGGGTATCTCTGTTCAAGCTCCCAGCGCAGTGGCCCATACTTTGCTGTTTTTTCGGCAGCTTTGTCCTCCCTGTTTTCTAGCCACGGGCAGCTCATCTCGATCACCGATATTTTCTTGTTCTCCTTGTCGACGATGGTGGCGTCGATCCTGCTCGCTTTTACATGCGTGCCATCTGCGTAAAGGGAATGTGCCAATATGCTATTGCCCTCTCGTTCTCATACATATTATTACTATTATGAAGCAGTTTAATGAACTTCAGCATGCCAGGAAAAGAAAGTTTCATAGGGCGCACAGCGTAACCTATGAAACTACACATCGTTGCACTTATAAAAAATATTACAATTATTAATACTATTATTACTATTATTACTATTATTAATACTATTAATACTATTATTACTTTTCTTATTATTATCATCATCGTCATCATAATTAATGTTGTTTTTGCTGTGATAATCCTTCACATTGTTATCGTTTTGCTTTTTCAGGTCCATAGAGTTAGATGCACTTGTGTTTGGCCATCTCCACTCACTTCTGACCAGATACCTACCAGATGGTTCTCTCAGCTCTGTAGTTAAGGCCCACAAAAATCTTGAAGACTTCGTTATGAGGATCCTGGAGGAATTTTTTCAGTAGGCAGGAGCGATCGCTTTTGAAAACGAGGGCAGATAAAGCCAATTACTGCAGACTTCATAAGAGATTTCCCCTCCATCGCCTTCTAACGATATACTGTTAGCACAGTAATTGGTTATATCAACTAAGTGAAAGTTGTAAATTGGCCACCGTAACGAGTTAAAAAGCCGACGTTTTTGAGCGTTAGCCCTTCGCCGTTCGCTCTGACGAAGGGCAAACGCTCGAAACGTCAGCTTTTTAACTCTTTACGGTGGCCAATTTACAATTTCAACTTAGTTGATATAACCAATTACCTTGTTACCCCCATCGACGCAGCACCACAGTTTCTTTAGAAACTTTCACCCTTTACTGTTAACACTCAGGAGCACGAAGCTGCTCGTCTCTTGTCTTTGGAGAGAAAAATTTTGACGTTCACGGCAAGCAACACAGGGCAAAAGTTAATTTCTTACCATCTGTGTTTAGAAACTTCTGTTCTAAATTGAACAAAAAATATATATTATTTGTCGACATTCGATAATTAGAAAGGGATTAAATTAAGAGTTGATTTTTTCAGTTTGGCGTTATTATAGATGTCGTTTCTTGCCTACATTACCCTACCTGTATTAAACGTAATGACTTAGTCATGGTTTATAAATGCATCAACAACTTGACTCCTAACTATCTCTGTGAACGATTTAAACAACGTTCCGAAATTCACCAAAGAGATACCAGACAGAAGAGCGAGCTTACGTTGCCCAAGTGCAGGATCGCGGCTGGGCAAAGGGCTTTTGCCTTCCGTGGGGCTAAAAGTTATAATTTTTTACCCAAATTTATCAGAGACACAGATAGCCTAAGTGGTTTTAAAAAGAAAATTTTTAAGAATATTCTTAATTCGTAACATGTGACTTTAGTATTGAAATATAAGCTAATTTTTTTTTTTTTTTTTTTTTTTTTTTTAATATCATGTTATCTTATTATGACGTTTTTACGACTTAATATCTTATATTCATGTATGGCGGAAGAGCCCCCAGGGGGGAGCTATGCAATAAAGTATGTATGTATGTATGTATGTAAACGTACGATTGAGTGGTTGTGCGTACGAAAAGTAGTACAGAACGAAAGAAAAGCCGGTGTGTCGTACGCCCGCTATTTACTTCGTACCCATTTACTGGGAGCCTAGAACAGGTCAAGGTTATTTTATGGACGAAGAAACGAGCCGGGTGTGTGTCGAATTCTTTTGTTCTTTGGTTATTATAGCTGTGGAAAACAGACAGAAGAGATCAGAAAATGTAGCAGACTAAAGATATCCTTTAAGGTGTAAAATTTAGTCAATTAAAAAAGAAGAATATAGTCCAGTTAATATCTGAATTTTCAATGAAGTAAATAAGGTTTTCACCCCTCAAAAAGTCTAACAACTCGTTTTCAAGGTGCATACCGGCAAAATTCAACCAGCTTCAAGAAATCCTTTGGTTTGATTGGTTCGAGAGTGTGGGTGACTTTTAAATTTTTTTTCGCAACTTTCAGAGAGCTGTTTTACACATGTGCAAGTAAAGTTTTGACAAAAAATTAAAGTTGAGAGCCATTTTGGTGCTTCGTGGTCTAGTAATAGTGGCGGATCCAGGGGAGGGGCACGAGCCGCCCCCCTTATTTTTGGACCAAACTGAGGCCCGAGAAAAGAAATTTTTGGAGGCCTGGCCCCCTCTCTTATTTGAAGATCTGGATTACCGCACCCCCTGCCCCCAACCTTATCTCATGGATCCGGCACTGACTAATGTATATCGGCAGTCTTGAAAAGTTCTCAAACGTTTTCAGAAAATTTCAAAATCGTGATATCTTCGGCGATTTCCGGTCACGTGTAAATTTTCAGCAATCCAGGTATTCTGGCGCTAGGGAGGCAGAAATCTCCAGCATTTATTCAACTACGAAAACGTTTCAAGGTATAGATTTGTCTAAATTTTCTCAGTTGGGCTTCTACTGTTCCCAGCCCAATTGAGAAAATTTAGACAAATCTAAACCTTGGAACGTTTTCGTACTTGAATAAATGCTGGAGATTTCTTCTATCCAAGAAAAATTGTCCTATTTGTGAGATTGAAGGCGTCCATTTCAGCAACTGCCATTTTAGTCCTGGGAGCAGTTCACCAGTTAACAGGGATGCTACCCCTCTTGTATTTTTTTTTCGTTACTTATATTTTGAATATCCTCTTTGAAGCCTTTCTGGCACTACCCACTGTACATCAATTTATTACTCAAGGTGGACTGGGTTCTATTGAATTCCTCGTATAACGCAAGACAGCCTGGGGACGAGTGTTGCTAGCGGTGAAGAAGAAGGCGCCATTTTTGATTTGATTAGTGGTGTTTCACCAATACTAGCGGGAACTCACGACTAAAGTTTCCGTGAGGACCTTCTTCAAGAGCCATTACGATGAAAAACCTGTGATGGAACGGACCTCTTGGATACATGGAGGGGGAAAGAATGAATGGTGAAACAAACGATTTGTTTGAAGACACCAAGGTCCGGGTTCTGTCCTGGTGTACCGGTTCACAAGGGAATTACCATTGTTCTTTCTTTGTTTAGGAGTTATCGGTTAGCTATTGTGTATTGTTTGGTCTTTTGTATTGGCTCTTGTGAACCGGTACACGAGGACAGAACCAAGGTCCGTCTTCGCCAGTATATTTTTGCAATTATGTTTCCTTAAAGCAAGCTTATGATAGCTTTTAAAGTTTTGTGCAGTTTTATGATTATCATCAAGCTACAGGGAAACGATGTTGACTTTCCATCGATTGAATTTTAGTAACTGTGGAATACCATTCTTCTGAAAAATAATTGCGCACGATCGATGAAAAGGGTATTCGTTTGCCTTCATCATAGTTAATTGAGGGAGATAATACACTTGTTTTGCATACTGAACTTTACACATTTCCAAAGATACTGACAATAAGTAGAATTTATTCAACAATTAAGAGCTTCTTTCCTCGGTCATCATTTCCGTTGGTGATTATTCCCGTTATTCTCATGTTCTCAATGTCAGTTTTGGGGGTGACATTGTAAGGAGAAATGAGATGCTAGTCACCCCCAAGTCAAAGGGTTAAAAAAGGTGAAATCTGTTTAATATTTTTGTGAGTACATGAAACAACATTTTGAAAGATGGCATGATTATGTTTTTGAAGCAATTCTCTAATTTTTTTTTAGGACTATCTTTCTCCGCTACGATCACCCTTGAATGCTAAAAATGGCAGCAAGTTGGGTTGCAAAGTTGCAGAAGAATCTGTGTCAAAATACAAACTGTTTTCAACCAAGTTTCTGAGATGTGCTATTGAGACTTTGAAAAAAGTCAAAGCAAAAGGGAAGCACCTTGATGAAATTACAAACTCCTTAAATTTAGGTAAGTGAGAGCATCAAAATAAGTGTACAGAGTTTTCAAAAAGGATTGGCTATTAGCCAGTATATGGTTAGTTGCATGCATTCTGGGATCTCGGGGCATGCTGCCCACAAAGTATTGTTTCTGGGAGAGGGGATGACACAGGGGTGAGAGGACTCACCCCCCCCCCCCCCATGTTGTGACGCAGGTTCAGTTCCTGGACTTGGCATGAGATGTGGGTTGACTCAGTTTTTGGTTCTTGCCCTCACTCCAAGAGTATTTTCTTCAGGTCTTCCTGTTTTCCTCCCTCTGTAAAAATCTGCAAAAAGATTTTTTTTTCTTTCTTTTCTTCTATTTACCTCCCTGTCATGGGGAGCATCGCATATGGTCTTAGGCAATAAAGACCCAGTTACCCCCAATTAAGTTGGTTTGTATTTAATCTATTTAAAATGTATGGGCTCTAAAATTCTATCTTATGCATTTGTTTGGAAGTATATGCAAAGTGATATGATAGTTGGTTGGCTAGGTAAACATGAGCTAGGTAGAGATTGGATGGGTGCTCAACCAGCATGAAAATGTAATTTAACCTTAAATATTTTTGTGGATGTTTATGCGAAAATGGCCTTCAAGGAAGTTGTTTGTTCAGGAAATTTGTTGTTTTTTCACAACTCAAAATCAAGGTAGTTTTTTTTATGTTCTAAAATGGTGGCCAGTGCTTAAGGAGAACCCTGAATGTTTATGACTTTTTTTGTCCCTTCCTCTCCAAGCATCTGAATATAAAAAAGAGACTTGAAGAAACCTCAGAATTTTTTTTATTCCTTTTCTTTGATAATCAATCTCAAAATGACTTTTGTCTCCTACACGAAATATAGTTTCTAGTTGTGGGATAATGGGAAACAATACACCTGTATACCTTCTTAGAACACCCCAGCTCATTTTGGTGAACCGACAATACTGACTTTAGTAGTAGTAAAATACTAATGAACAACTTCTTTAAAATGGTTGAAAAATATTAATTTTGTTTGTAAGAGTTCATACTAATCCTTCATTAGAAGTAATGTGAAAATTAAAATGATTACTGACTAATATACAATTCTATGGATTTTTGTTTAGTGAGTACGTTGTTCAGTGACACATTATCTATTCAGAATGGTAAATATCTCAAGTTTATTCCTTCACTGGACCAACTTGGCAAGACAATTTATTTGATTATTGTTCAGCTCATATCTAAGGGTCAGCTTGACCAGGCTTTTTGTCATGCTAATGACTTGCTCAAGTTCATTCAAGTGGTCAAGTCCTGGAAAAACTATGATGGTGGGAAAATGGAGAAGGGGCTCTCTTCACTCTCTCTTGGAACATCTGATGCTTTGCTTCAAGGAGCAGGAAAATTAGAAGAAGTGAAAGTAACTTTGACAGAAAGAGCATCTCATTTGTGTGTTGTTTTAGACTGGAGAAAGTTGTCCTTACTTTTCCAAGTGGAAGCTGTCACATATTCTTCATTGAAATCACTTGTGGATAAAACTCTTAAATGTGGAACAAAATATCAGCTTGACTGTGGACAAAAGAATGTTGATTTTAAGCATCTGGCAAAATTTCTTTGAATCTGTTTTTAACAAGCTCATGGTGAAGTTTGAACAATTGATAACTGGTGGTATAGACTCAATCTTGTTTGTTGCTGAACTGGGATTTCACTTTGGCAGGAGTTGCAACAAAGCTGAAATGTCAATGCAAGGCTTGGACGTTTTTGACAAACTTTTGAAAATTTCAAGAAATGTCAACCATACCAAGAATGGACACTCAAAGCTTCCAACACCACTTCAAGTTTGTTGTTGCATTTGTTTCGTCAGCAAGGCTACAATTTTATTGAACTGCTCCTCAAATCCAATATTAGAAACACTTGATTCTCTTCAAGAAATGATATTGGAAGGAAGCAGACTACTTTCACAACTATTGCAATCCAAGGGTTTGTCGTGAACAATGTTGAAAATTGTTTCTGATTCCTTAGAGTATTTCGGAGTTACGGTACAAAATTTTTCTACCAAGGAACCAAAAAGAAGTACATGCCTCTCATGGAGAGTTTGTCAAGATGCGGTGCAGCTGCTCAAGTTGTACGAGAGAATTCTGTCTCTCCAGTGTGAACACATCAAGCACGCTCTGCACAAACCTAATGGAGACAATTTGATTGCACAGTGTACCCAACAGTTGCAAAAGACCACAGCAAGACAACTGACTGTCTTGAACTTTGTGGTTTCTTCTTATCAAGATCAGGTGAAAAGTGACAAGAATGCAAAAGAATGTGACAGGAATTCAAGGTTGGGTCCAAATATTTATTTTAAAAGCACTATACGTATGGTGTATTATGTGGTTCAGTTTTATCCTACAATCAGCATCAAAATTAGTTGACACATCATGTTTAAGGAGTTCTATTTATTTTTAGAATAACATGACAGTTTGTACCACACTCTAAATCACTGACAAGACCCCCCTCCCCCCCCCCCCCCCCACCTATTCAATGTTTCCTGTGTGTACAGGGATGTAGATAATAGCTGGAAGCCAGGAAAATTACCTGGCTGTGAATGTGATTTTTCTGGCTGTAAAGCACTACTTTCTCCAAAATGTTTTTAAATGTTGTCAGAGGGTTGTTATTTATATATTTATTTTGTTTGTTTACACCTTCATTGCTGTCTTACCTGAACTGAAAGGATTGTAAACTCTCCATTTAGTGCAATGATCGCATCATTCATATCACATCGTCCATTTTTCAGGCTCAATGGCCAGCGGTATTTGTAATTGATGTATGTGAAATAATGAATGCCCTTGATTTTGCCCCCAAAATCAAGAAAAATGCATCTCAGAGAGTACGCATTTTCAAAATTTCCCAGGGGAGCATGCCCCTGGAACCCCCTTGGTATAGCGTGCCAAAGGCATGGTAGAGTGGGCCTTCAGCCCAAATACCCACCTATCATTGCTAGATTCCCGCCTGTTAAAAACTTAAGCTAGTCATCTCTGGTGTAGCTAAAAGTTCATGGAATCACAATACAACATTGTCTTGAGGGGAAGGAGGGGAACAGGTTAACTTAACAGGGGCAAAAGAGATGAAATTTAAGTAGTAGGGTGTTGAAAAGGTCAATTTGTGGACAGTTTTTTCGCTGATTGTAGGTTCAAACTATCCCATGTTTTACAAGTGTATTAGCATACATGTACGTTGACATGCCCAAAACAAAAGGAAATTAAATTTGAAACAATGATGAAACTGAATTACAACAAATGAGCAATCATTTTGGTAATAAATTTGAGTGGAGATAAATGGATGGTCTCCATTGTCAAATAGAACTCCTTATCTTGTGGAGGGAAAGTATGCTACTGTTTGTTACTAGTCAGTTTGTGAGAGGTGATGGGTGAAGTACAACTGTATGTTGTCATTCAAAGTGCAGTTTTTGATTCACAGTTTTGTTTTCTTCACAGAATTTGCATTCTGAGAGAATGTGTTACAGTTGCACAGCAAGCAAGCAAGGTTATTCATGATGCTCTTGAAGACCCTGATATTCCTTTATCTCTTGATGAGCTGCGATGGGTGGGTAGTACTGTTTACAATGTAGGCTGTGTGTCTTATCAAAGCGACTGTTTTGCTGACAGAGTGCCATTGCTGGCTCTTGCCTGTGATGAGTTAAAAATCTGGAGCTTTGGAGCAGAAACAGAAGAGAAAATCATTGTCCAAGCTGAAGAGGTAAAGTCTGTTCAATTGATGAATGTACTATAATTTAAAGTTTATTGAAATAATTAATAGTTCAGTTGAACTATGGTTTGACCCTCTACATGAGAGTTTTCCTTGCTGAAAATGTTACATTCAAGTATTGTTTCAAGACTGTCTTATGGGTATCAGGTGTTCTAAGCTAGAACAGGGTCCTTTCACACAGTCAACAACTGCCAGAATTCGACAAATTTCTTAATTACTGGTAGCTAAACACATGTAGAAGTAAAGAACAACCCAGCACAGGAGTATAAAGGGGTTTTGGAAAAAATTTAAGGAAAACTTTGACAAAAAGTTTTGTGCTGAACTTTTCAACTTACTAGCCAAGTGGCCAGTGACATCTTAGATGTTACAACAATTTTAGTTTGTTTACTAGCCAAACTGGCTGTTGGAAATCAGAAACCACTAGGCAAAACTGAATTTTGACTAGTCTGTGGCTAGTTGGCTACCATTAGTGTGGAGCCCTAGAGGGGAGTAACCTTTTCATGAACTGGTATTCTTTCTAGGGGGAATCACCAACACTCCTAATCAGTTCATGATTCTGAAACTGAAATAAGCTGTGACAAGATAGGCCTTCTAGCTCATAAGGTCAATTTGCTATGGGTACAAAAATGAAACAGGTTTGTGATGAACCGAATAGGAACAAGAGTGGGTAAGAGGGGAAAACTTATTACTCTTTCACTCCCAAGATTTCATTCATAATTCTCCTTACTGTCTGCTTCACAATTTCTATGATCCAAGTTTGGAGAATTTGGTATTAGCTTAAAACTAATAATCCCTTTATCAATTGGTATTTGTCTTTATTCTCATTACTTGTCTGTTTGATATAGTGTTGATACAGTAAGGAGAAATTCTGTCTTGGTCACTCATGGGAGTTAAAGGGTGAATGTAGAATAAGTTGCTGATGACAAATCTAATTTTGGCTAACAATGACATGGTGAGTTTTGAAAATGTTTATTTGGCAATGTTTGAAAAATACTTTGAGGTGAAGCTACTCACAAAGTATGCCTTGCTAGTTGACTGTCAAAGAAGAGCCGGAAGAATCAGGGATGCACTAAAGACTGCTTCAACTGTGGTCCTGGTAGCACTGAAAACAGCCTCTGATGCCCACACCCTAAAACAGCAAGTCAGACAATGGGTCTCAGTGAAACATGAGCTGGTGAAGGATCTACAGGAGGGAGAAAAACAGTCTGAGAGATGCAGGTTTGCAATAGAGTTCAAAATAAATATTAGTATTTTGATGTCGATTAACTTTTAAAGCTTATGAGTTTTAAGCAGATGTCAGATCATACTGTGTAAAAAAAAGGTTACAAGAACTCCAGAAAATTGGTTTTAATTTGTTTAAACTTGATCAAATGCATGCATGTTGTTTTCATAATCAAACAGAACATACATACATGCAGCAAATATAAGGATTATTCCATGGGAAGTGCCCTCAAACGATTTCTATTCACAAGTTGCGATGCATCAGAAAAGGAAGGAGTGAGTTTTTTATGCATTGCAGCAAGTGAATAAAAAATAATAAGGCACTATCATAACATAACCATTGAAATGTGGCAGATTCCTCACCTCAATACACCAAATTCCTAGTTTTTGGCTCGTTCAAGGCTTCAAAAGGATCAGATAAAATTAATTTAAAGAGGGAAGAAAAAAATGGGGGGAATTCTAATATTTTTAAGGTTGACTCCGGAGAGATAAGGCATAGTGATAAAAAAAGACAAACTGATATAATCATTATGGTGTTGAAGAATTACATAATTAAAGTAAGATTGAGTAAATTGGAAACTGTCTGAAGAAATTTCTTTCTTTTTTTTTCTTTTCAGAACCCTATGCAGTGCATTTGCAGAGCAAGAAGATGCAAAAGATGTAGAAGGAAGCCAGCTCTGTTTTGTTTTGCAGGAAAAGCTTGCTTGTTACAAGACCAAAAGGTGACAAAAGACTTTCTTTTACATTCTGACTTCTTCTTATGGTTTCCTCTTTCATAAGTGAAGTACAACTGTACCTTCCAAAATGTTTGATTGAATTGTTCCAAACTTTTTCAGCTATGACACAGCAGTAGAGCAAATTGCTGTCATCAAACAGTTGAGAGAGCTGTACGTTGTTCACAAAGATGAGTTTCACTATGCATCAGCTGCATTAGAACTTGCTATAGCCCTGCATAGCTTAGGAGAGGTAGACCTTGAAGAAGAGAGGTAAGTGTCTTATCCTGTATAGGTTTAATGGTTACCAGCTGACATACAGGCCAGAGCTGTTGCTAACTGTCAGCTGCTGGTGAAATTTGGCAGAAGAAAAGTGGAAGTCGGCAGCTGGATTTTTGGCCAGCAATCACCTGGTAAAGCACAACCGGCCATTCCAAGGTTACACACTTACAATTACGTATGATGCGCGATCCTTGCAGTAGATAGTGCTATTTAAGCAATAGTGAAAATCAGACCTGAAAAAAAATCAGGCCTGTACGGGATTGGAACCACTGACCTCTCCGATACTAGTGCAGCGCTCTACCAATTGAGCTAACAAGCCAACTGGGAGCAGGCTGTTAAGTTGATTCGTAGTAAACCCGTGAAAGTGATAAATTAGATACAATGAAATATATGAAGTTCATATATTTTGAACTGCGGTATTAGATACGTATGATGCACGATCCTCAAAGTAGATAGCGCTATTTAAGCAATAGCGCTACAGTGTATTAAAGCAATAGCGCTATCTACTGCAAGGATTGTGCATCATACGTATCTAATACCGCAGTTCAAAATATATGAACTTCATATATTTCATTGTACACTTACAATTGTTCACCGCCTTTGAGCCACCTCACTTGAAATTTCAGCCAGTAGCCTAACTTCTTAGCTACCAGCCTGAAAGGCCTAGTGCTGTTGGACAGGATGTTAGTCCATGGCAGGCAGGGCTCCAATTTAATTTTTGGATCACTAACCCTTCGGGTTAGTAGACATCTTTTTTACTAACCAAATAATAAAGTTTGGTATCCAAGCTCACAAGTTACGATATCTCAAATATTGAACATTTTGATAATAACAACTAGGACAAATTAAAGAGTAGCTGAAATTGCATGGTGACCTCAAAAAGGTAGACAATTATCCACCTATTTTATTTCCTCTTGTTTACCATGATTAGTCAAGAACAGTACATCTACAGCACATTCTCTTTAACAAGAGTTAAAGTTGACTTAACAACTTGAGTATTCTAAGTATTCCTCTGAGAGTCGGGTCTACGTGCTCTTTGCCCTGTGGTCTACTGATGTTTAAATATGTTAGAAAATTTTACTCACCATGTCGGGTTAGTTGGACAAATTATTAATAACCAAACGTTGAAAATTACTAACCATTGGTTAATGGGTTACCATTAATTTCGAGCCCTTGCTTGTAAATCCACAGCATTTAAGTTGCTATTACCAATCCATACTCATGGTTGGAAAGGGCCAGTATGAAACTAGAGTGGGTTGCCTGAGAACAAAACACAGTGGCCTTGGTTAGGACTCCAAAACAGTCCTCTTAAATTGGAGTTCAGCATGGTAACCATGGATTGACCAAGTCTCCTAGTAATTGTGAAGAATTTTTATCATCTTCTTATTGAAAGGACAAAGTTGGTCATTCAAACTGTCAGTTACTTTTATTAAAATGAATCTTTACTCAGCAGACACCTTGATGGGCAGGGACAAAAAAATTGATCCCTTTCAAGTACATCAAATCTGCATCAGAAGAAACCTAGACCTGCGTTGAGCAGACACTGCAGGGCTCGACACTAATAGTAGCTGAGTTTCTTTAGATCTGCACCGCAGTACTGTCAAGAAGCTGGGGAGACTCTAGAGCAGTTATTGGACTCAACAGATAGTCAGGATGAGGAGAAAAACATGCATTCACTTTTGCTGGATAGACTTGGTGCTGCATATTTATGGCAGGCTTTGCTTGAGCACAAAGATGCAGTAAATGAGAGAGCAACTTCAGCAAGGCCAGAGCTTTCTGACAGTTATGAAGGAGAAGAGGAAAGTACCGGAAACTTTTTTGATTAAGATCTGATCTGACAATTTGATGACCCACCCAGGTCTCAAATTTGGATTTCTTGAGGTCGTGCTGGCTGCAGGCTATCTGTTAGGCCACTGAGTGTGTCTCCAACAAAGAGACGCACTGGGGCAAGAAGTTGATTTCAGTTAACTTGAAGTCTAGAGTGAAGATTACTTATACAGATTTTATATTGTTCCTTGTTCAACACATTTTCAGGAACAAATTGTTGTCTTTGATGAAATGTCATGTGCCTGTTTTACAATAGACATGAATTTTGTAGTCAGTTTTTCTACAACAACAACATACTGTACCTGTGCGTGTACATGGAGGACCGTGCAGAAGGGAAAGGGGCTCTGACATTGCACCTCTGGTGCATCCCCAAAAGCACCTCATTCCCTCAAAATATCAGACTGTCAAATGAAATGTTGGTGTAACTTTTCAGATAGAAGATATCTGCCTGGAGCAACCATTTATGGAATCACTTTGTGCAGCTTTGGAAATGTGGACGTCACTAAGGACCAAATCACTGCAACAAGACACCAGTGGAAAGGTAAATGTTTCCTGGAAAAAGCATTTTAGGGCTATGTAATATATTTTTTTACTTTAATTTCCAAAACATTAATATTTTTTCACTGGCAGTGAGAATTCTTTATTTGAAAACAAGTGAAACTTTAAAATTCCAAGAACAGTTTTCTTTCATGGGGAATTTGTTGTGAGAACTAAATAGGTATCAGCTTTTGATACTTTCAGACGTTTTATCATAGGTACTTAAACAATTTGAAAGATGTGCCATTAAAGATTTATGGATTACTAAAATTTAAATGCTGTGCTAAGTCTGCACTCAAACAGAGTGCCCACCCAGCCCGAGGTTATCCTGGTTTCCATTGAATTCTCCCTTTAAATCCCAAGACCTAATCACTAATTCTCCCCTCTAGCTGCTACACATTTCCTTGTAAATAAGTTATAAGAATTTGGTGTTAGATCAAGAGAACAACTTCTACATGATAAGTTCAAGTATTCTCATTACCTGTTGAATCATGTATGGGCTTTAAAGGGAGAAGATACATGTTTAAATCATTTCTGGGAGTTAAAGGGCTAAGCAACTAGGCGTATTACTACTCCCCCAAGATGGGATGCTAGTCCATTGCAAGGTTATCCCCTTCCCCCAGCATTTTATCACTTGGCAGGCTTTTCATCTGTACTCCTGGTTACAGAGAGGCACGTGATAGAAAAGAAAGCTGTGTTTTGCCCAAGTGGACACAGCAAAATGACCCAGCCAGTTCTCAGACCCAGACCTCTTGACCCGCAGTACAGCATACTAACCATTGGGTTACTGCATCTCCCACTGTATACAATACATTTAATCTTGCATGAATGTTATTCTCACTGAATTTTTTTTTTATGTTCTAGGTTGACCTGGACCGTCTTATTAATCCTGAAGAGACATATCATTACTTGCTTATCACCGCTGAAATGTTTGGGCTTTTAAAACAGGTGAAACCTGCTACGTACTTTCATTGGTGACGATTTGGATTTCCCACAGGCAATTAACTGTTCATGCAGTCCTGTCACAACATGACCATGGCAATGGAAATGTTAAAAAAATGTTTCGGTATAAGAAATGACAGCAGTTTTAAGAGATTTAAGTATTTGAAGGAAAAGGCTATCACTCAACAGAAAAGAATGATTTTCTCCAGTCAGGTCTTTTTTATCTCGACTGGGAAATTTTATACAGTGAGGATCCTTCCCTTTGTTATCAGTGGTGTAATGAATAATGTAGGTTCTGCATTGTTGGAGGTTATTACAAGATAATTTGGTTGTATCAACTGGGTTAATAAATATTAATTGGCCGCAGCAAAGAATTTCTAAAGCTGATATTCCAAGGTTAAGCCCTTTATCAGAGCAAATGGTGAAGGGTTAATACTTGAAACATCAGCTTCAGAAATTGTTTTCAGCATCCGATTGGCATGTACATTATCAACTCAGCTGATGAAACCAAATTATATGTACTTATAATTCCACCCCCCCCCCCCCCCCCATCTGCCCCATCTGATGCAGCACAACATATGGGTATCTTCAAAAAATTAAGCGTGTGGGAACATCTTCCATTGCACCACTCCCTTCCCAGGATTAACTCTGCTACCCTTAGGCTTAGGCAAGTTAAGCCAATAATTTATATCCGCTTTGCAATACTGAGCGTTTTAAAAATTCTTTTATTAATAGACTTGGTTTTAAGCATAACTTGGCTGTAAGTAATTAATACACATTTTAGTCCATTACACTTTATATGTAACACTTGATATGTATTTTATCAGTGAAACTATTTACTATTTTAATTTACAACAGTTTCCCATCAGAATCTTACCCCCTTTATTCATTCAATGAATGAATTGTTTTCTTGCAGCCCTTAAAAAAAGCTAGTGCTCTTTGCATGGCTGCCAGTATATCCCAATCAGTTGGTACCAAAGATATGCTGGATAATGGATTGTGTGCCCTAAGTGATGCTGTTCACTCATTGTGTGACATTCTGGACTTGTCACATGCTTCAATTATTCTGTCTCATACAAGTAACCTGGTTGATAGATTTGAGCCCTGCAGTACTTCATGGGTTCAGTTCTTGTTGGCCAAGAGTCACTATTTGCTAGTCACAGGAAAGGTATGAAAAATCAAAATCATTATTAACCCTATCACTGCTTTAACTAACTCTACTTACTGTCTGCCAAACACTTCTCGTGATGTAAGTTTGGAAAATTTGGTATTGGATTAACTAAATAATCCTCTACAATTGATTTTTTTCTTTATTCTCCTCACTTGTCTGCTTGACATTGTATTGATGTTGTAAGGAGAATTCCTGTCTTGGTCTCTGACATGGGAGTCAAAGGGTTAAACAAGCATTCATCATGCAGGCATACATGTATACGTGGTACTCTAGCTCCATGTTGGTGATTTTTCTTTGTGCTGAAGAACTTGGAATAGCTTTAGGCAAGGAAACTGTGGGCCAGCTAGCCTCTGAGAGCAGCAGGGAAATCCAATTTGTATAGTAATCACATGATTTTGAGTGCAATTTGGAATAAATAAGCACGAGTAAATTTTCTCAAAGACTAACAAAATTGCATGAGCCCATAGGGTGAGTGCAATTTGTGATCTTTGAAAACATTTACAAGTGATTATTTATTCCAAATTGCACGAGAAAATCATGTGATTATGTATTAATAATATACATGAAAAAATACGAGGTAGCTTCTCATAACTACGCGGAAGAAAAGCGCATGCATCACATGCAAAAATTATTTATTGAAATCCTGCAAGTGACATTGACCTTGACATTGACATTGACCAATTATTCTGACCAATCAGAATGTCTGGTTTGTTTCTTTCTTTGCACTGAATTAACCCTCTTCTGTACTGAATTAACTCTCTTCTGCACTGAATTAACTGAAAACTGCGTTCATCTTAACCAATCAGAACTGAGAAATTTTTTCATGTATATTATACAATATACGGTATAGGAGGAAATACCAATTAAACAGGTCTATAATAGTCAGTACGTGTAAACACGGGATTGTTCAGTTTGTGATGTGTGTGTCAGTCGTGGTTTTCATTGATTAATGTTTAGTATTCGGAAGGGGAGGTCTCCCTGAAGGAAGCACTGCAGAGTGAAGTCTTCACACACAAGGGTTACAAGTCCCACCTGTTGAAAGCCAGATGGAAATCAATTTGCTGTGAATATGCAATGCTCCCACCCACAATCCACAAATTTAAGATAATAGTTGGTAAGTTCACTCTTCTTCTTTGGAAATTCCTCTTTCCAAAACTTAGATCTACTCTTCTCCACAGTTATTCAGTAACTTTTTCATAATGGAAATGGGAATTTAGCAGTGGATATTCCATAAGATGGCTCTTCTTGTCCACTGATACTAGGTCTAATTGGAATTTGGAGTGTTTGTTTTTGGAGACCCCTAGAAAGATCCTTGGAGTAAGGAAGAAAACTAACAACAAACTCAACCCACATGTGACACCAGGTCCAAGAATTGAACTAATGGGAGGCGAGTGACCTCACCACCGCCCAATCCCAGCTCCCCAATATTGATTTTTTATTTCATTGTTTTCATAAACCGTCGCCAAGTGACCTGTGAAAATTTAGGCAGACTTAGTACCAACAAAACAGTCTGTTCAACCAGATAATTTTTGATCAGTGAATCAATTCATGAGTTTATGAGTAATTCCCAGGTGACAGTTATTTTTTTTAGTATTATCATTGTTGAGATCCTCTACTTGGTTCACTGACTCCTGGAATGGGCTATGGATGCACTTCATAAACTAACACAAATGGCTGAAGAAACCTTTGGTTTAGATGCGTTTTGTACTGGCAAACAGATACACAAGCAAAAGGAAAATTTGTTGGGTAAGGTGATTGAGGAATTTTTGTTTCCTTTTATTCTTGACACAATTCTGCAGAGCCCTGCTTGCAAAGTAGTGCCCGTGATTTCTATGAGCTTCTACTAGAGAAAATGTCTTCTGATGACTGGGATAATACAGGGGTTTCATTAAGGGCCAGGCACCGGGCAAATTGACCGGTTGTGAGGACGGTTTTGCCCACCTGATTTGACGGTCTGGAGGAAAGTTTATCTTATAAAGAAGTTCAGTTCAAAGAGTTTTGCCCGCCTGTGAAAACCAGTTTCCCTCCTGCAGAAAACATTAATGAAGCCCCCGATAATATATACCTAAATCATGTGGTTGGCAATACCTTGCAATCCTAATTCAGGCTTTGAGATAGAGTTGTGCTTGTAATTGGATGTGTTATTATCCTGATTAAAATATAGAGAAAAGTGCAATCAAACTGGCCTGAAACATGGGAGAGTTTTCTTCTGTTTTATTATTAAACTTTTAATCACATATTTTGGCATCTATTCCTTTTGTTTGTGCAGATTTGCTAGCCACATCAGAAAGTTCTGGCCAAAACCTTTCTAGTTTGTCAATCCTAAATGACTTGCTCTCATCCCTGTTACAAGTTGGTCAGCTGTATGCTCATCAGGGAGCTGTGAGGGAAGCTTTGAGGCAGTTTGTGGATGGTGTTGCACTAGCAAGGCAATTTTGCCTACCATACAGGTGATTTATGAATGTTTAGTAAAAGCTCTGTTAAACTTTTGGACCCACACTAGATCAGAAAGTCAAGGAGCATCAATCCAAAATTTTAGATGAGAGAATTTTGAGGATAATATTAACTGTCCTTGTCTGTTACTCTAAGACATCAAGCTGTTACCAGAACAGGAAAGAGAATAAAGTAAGATCTTAAAAATTGTTTGCTGAACATGAAGTTGTGCTGAAAATGAAGGGTTAATTTCTTTTGTTTTATTCCCCTGATGTGAATTCAACATTGAATTAATCTGCTGGTAATTGGTAAATTTGCCTTGTCCAAGCCAGCAAAACAGGTATTTTTCAAATTTTTTTCTTTTTTTTTTTTTTTTGCAATTACGGCAAATGTATAAACAAATTTCATTTCAACTTCTTATGTCCCCATAGAGCAAGATATCTTAGCTATAGTAAAGATGCCAAAGGGGAATTGTTTACCTCTAAAGATTAATTTGGAACTAGTTTTTAGAAGACTCATCTAGACTACAAAGATAATGGCAAAGTTTACATCCTTTTTGTTAATTTAAGTTGAAGTTTCAACTCAAATTAATTAAAGATGACTTCACTGACTAGTGACCAGGGATATTTTCAATTGAATCCCTGTGGTTTTGTTATTTTAGGAGAATAGCAAAGGATTTTTCTAAACCTTTGGTATATATGATAACACCTTTGCCTGTGAGTACTTGTAGCTACTGTTGCATTTGATAGACTTCTATTTGTTATGTATACAAAAGAGAGAGATTTTTCGTGACCTTGTGAAAACCAGTTGGATGCTTTTACCTCTTAGACATGGCACACAACTCTCCGTGTTTACTGGTATCCCCAATTACTGTGGCACTGAGTGACTCAAAGTTTATCTGCTCCTTTATATGGGATGCAAAAACAAGGAACTAGAACCTTTGATGCCAGAACAAGGAACTAGAACATGGCTGCCAGAACAGGGGATTACAGAACAGGGAACTAGAACATGGATGCCAGAACAGGGAACTACTGTAAGACATGGGATGTCAACAGGGAACTAGAACATGGGATGCCAGAGCAGGGAACTTAATAAATCTACAAGTAGATTTCTCTTTATTTTGTTATTTCCTTTTTGTCTGTTAGGAAAACAAAGGAGATCTTGTGAAGCTTGCAGAACGTCTTTCCTCCTTGTCACTTGATGACTCTTCAACTAATACTGCTCACCAAAAACTGGCTGCCCTGGTCAAGACTTGAAACATCATGAAGTTTTCCTTGTGTGCAACTGAGAGATACAAACACGGTCTCTTCACTCCTGAAGAAATTTCCCTATTGCAGAACATGCCTAAAGGTACATTATAGTTATTTTACAAGCAATAGCGAGCTTTCAGCTGTGTTATGCAGCCAAACCAGCTTCAAAGAAAGTGTTTAACTGTTCAACTTTCTCAGGATTGGTTTGTAGAACAGTGTGACTCTTATAACAGGAGAATATTTTTTTCTAGCGAAATGTAGTTATCACTAATTTAACATAATTCTTTAAGCAAAATTACTTTGTTAAAAACTTTTTGTTACCAGACCACCTCATTTGACTCTTCCCAATTCTTCAGCTCATGCTACACATAGATGATTACATTTGCCATGAATTTTTAGTTCCTTTGACAAGTAGAACTGAAATTTAATTTGTTACGTTGAGCAAATAATGAATTTTGGCAATAATCCTATAGTGTGATATTGACAAGGTAAGAAATTAGAATTATTGTTTTCTAGAGTGGACTGTTTGTACTTTGGAAACCTTCACACATCCAGTAAGCAAGGACAGAGAACTGCTGATCTGCAGGGTAAGGGCTGACTGTGATCCTGCTGTGGTTAAGATTAACACAACATCTGGAGAAGCACAGAACAAGGATTGCACTGTATGTCGATGTGTTTGTAACAACTTGGTTATATTGCGGTTACTCTTTTGTTGTATTTAGGGAGAGTGGACCTCTCACCTCTACGTTGGAGGAGGTAGTAGCTTACGGTCAGTTGAGATTCTGTAGTGCAGGTGTAAGCTTTGTCGAAGGTCAGCATGAGGGGTTTTTGGGTAAAACACTGAATTCTCACAATACCTCTTTATTGTAGAAGATCACTAGAAATACGTCTGAGCAAACTGTCTGGATATCATTATTCTGACAAAACAGTGGGGGTAACCTGCGCTTACTAGTAGATAATTTCTCATTTAACCACTAGAAAGTCTGTAAGTAATGATAAAAGCACAAGAACAGGGTTGGCGAAGTAAATTAACCTAATTAACTATTGACTGAAACAATTTATTTTGTAAAGGGAGACAAAGTTCTTATGGATCTTTGAAAGCTGTTCCAGTCTGGTGTATTGGAGGAATTTACAGACATAATGAATGACAGCATCAAAAGCATGAATATTAACAACACAACCAAGTGGTGGACACTAAGGACAAGGCTTAACAGGAGAATGAAGGTGATCAGCATTTCAACTCTCACGAGCCATGAATGTGTATCCTCTCCTATGACATAACTGAAAGTCTAAATTGTAATAATTATGGTCATTTCTTTAGAACCTTTTGGAGAAACTTGAAGGTTCTTGGCTTGGAAGATGGAGAGGAGTTCTTCTTGGTCAGCCTATTGATGAAGAGTATTGTGAATCAATAGCATCCTTAGCCAGAGAGTTGGAAGAGAAAGTTTCAATCCTGTGTGGATGCCGTCCTGATAATCATTTGCTTGAAGTATGTTGTGCATGAATCAATCAGAGTTTCCTGAGTTATAAGGATGGCAGATTGTATGAAAAATGTTTTGTCCATCAATCTTTGTTATGATTTGTGTGCCATCTTTGGTGCTTGACCCAAAGATGACAATTGAAGTAGCAAAACCTTGCATAGTAACCGAATGGAAACTAGGGATGGTTGAGTGGCAAGAGCACTCACCTCCCTGCTGTTCCACAGGTTCAATTCCCAGACCTGGTGTCATATGTGGTATGTGGGTCGGTATGTCCTTGCTCCAAGGGTTTTTATACAGGTTCCTTGGTTTTCCTCCCTCCACAAAAACCAACATTTCAACATTTCACTTTAAACCAGTGGACAAGAAGAACCACCTCATGGAATGCTGCCAGCTAAATCCCATTGTCATTAATAATATTTTTATTAGTAAGTGTCCTTTGTTTGTTGTAGGTCCTCATAGATTCGTCATTTTGCTTGTCAAGAAAAGAAACTGCTGAAGCACTGATTGAAATTACTGCCATGGATGCTACCTTACCTTCTTTTGAAAAAGTAAGAACAAGAAAATTTTTGTTCCAAGCAAAGAATTCATAATCAAGTGTCTAAAGTAAGTTGGAATTTCACTGCTTTTCTCAAAGCATAGGGCTAACTCTTCACTCTAATGAAGGGCTAAAGTCAGATTTAGCAACTACTTACATTAACTAAATTGTAATTTGGTCCACTTGTGTTTCCTAGACATAGCAACCCTCTGGTTTTTTTCTTCTCAACCTGTATTGCAATAAGCTGTTGTGATTATTTTTGTTTTGATTATTTGGTGTTTAATAAAATTGCACTCTATTGGTTTATCATCGTCAATTGCCTGACAGGAGAATGTGTTTAGTCTTAGCAACTAGAGACAAAGGGAGGTTCCTCAGCCTTGGCCCTTAAGTAATCATCTCTCATTTCATGTTCTCTCACATTGCATGTTTCAGCTACTTGATGAAGTTCAGAACCTCACTGACAAGCTATTTGAAGATACAGACAAGAAAAGCTGCATAAACAGGTTCGAGGGAACATAAAGGTTAATTTTCTTTCTCACCTTCATTACTTGTACTCTCGAGAAATTATTGATGACAACAAAATTCCTTCTCAGGTCTGGAGGTCACTCTGCAGAGAACATTCCTCGTCATCCTGTAATCCTAACTCTTGGAAAAGTAAGAGCCAGCTTTTTTAGGTCTTACATTTGTTTAGTAATCAGCCATTAAATGTATTCTAGCTCTAGCTCCGAAGACCTGAAAACTGAACAACCAATATGTGGGTTCTTTGTAAATAGATGTTAGTGAACTGTCAAGGAATCAAAGCTTAGCCAAACACAAGGGTGGGGGAAAAGGCATCTGTAATGGACTGACATTCCATATTAGTTTAAAAAGTGGTCATATGCAACATTAGTTTAATGGGTACTGGTTGCTCACCATTATATTCAAAGTGTTCAGACACTAAAGTAGACTTATGGGCATGCACACATATGCTGTAATTGCAAGATGTGTGCCTAAATTGTGGTAGCAGATCTTACTTATCAACTCATTCAGTATTGGGACATACCCTTCTACAATATTTGAAACCAGAGTCAATTTCTGGCATATCTATACATCAAACTGATCTGTATTTTATGATTCATAGGATATTCAGCATCTTCCATGGGAAAGCATACCGATCCTGTTTGACCAACCTGTGACAAGGGTCCCATCTCTGCAATTTCTCTTTTTCCAGGTACACATTCCATTAAGAGGTCTTTGAAAGTTTGAAGACCTGACTTGTTTCTCAAACAACTGTCATGTTTTCTCCCAGAACCATATTGATTTTTATCTCTGCTATGCTGTCAACAGTGGAAAGAAATTTATTTTAATTAATTATATCAACCCTGATGCCCACTGATTGTGTAAACCATGGTTTGGGTTAGACCTTGTGTAAAGAACTGGCTCATTTGGTTTCTGGAGCATAATTCTCCCTTACAATAATAGTTTTGTAATTTTAGGAAAAGAAGTTGTGATCTGATACAAAAAAAGTGTTTGTCATTTCATTATCTATTAGCCAAGGTAAGCATACAGGAAAAATTGTCAATTGATTGAATAGAATGAAGGTCTTTTGAAATGTGGTTGCCTACCACAACAACTTTTGTGCCAGATTCTTAGCTTTTAATACCTTGATATTCATTGTCAGTTAATATTTTTTTCTGCATTTTTCTTGATAGTTATCGTGTCAAAGACAGTTGCCTGAGATTGATCCTGAGAAAACATTCTATGCATTCAATCCTCAGAATAACCTGCCCAACATCCAGAAAATGTTTCAGAAGTGGTTTGAAAGGTACAAAACACAAGCAAACGATTGAAGCAAATGAAACAGAAGAAAGACCTGATGTTGTGTTTCTTATATATTAAACTAGGCTATACAAGTTGATAGAGGTAACACCAATATATTATAAACTGAACAAATAGATTCAATGTTGCTGTGTGTCTGTTTAGTAATAGATCACAGATGACATCAAAATGTAGTAAGAACAAAAAGTGACACAGGAAGCCCAGCCAAGTGTGTCACTGATTTTGGCATTTTGGCAACATGTAATGGTTTTAGAGGATAAGAAAGTAAAATGTTGTTGATGGTGACATTACTCTTGCACCTGTTTTTTAATAGATCACAAGTACGAACCAATCAAAATGCCTGTATAATCCAGCTTATATGAATAATTGTTGTCACTTGCAGCGAAGATGGATGGCAAGGTATCACAGGAAAGGCTCCCACACAGGAAGAGTTCAGGAGTGCTTTAACTGACCATGACCTGTTCATGTGAGTTACTGTAAAGGCTCCAGTAAGGGGCCTATTGGCCCACACAGCCAACTAGGAGTATTACCATTCACCCCCCCCCCTGACAATTCGGCAGAAGCCATTTGTCCTTCTGGGTGAAGAGAGGCACTGTGAGAGTAAAGTGTTTTGCCCACAAAGACTTAATATACTTCTGTTTCATAGTGAGGGTAAAGGTCAAGTGATGGGAGAATTAGGTTTTGCAGTAAGCCTTATTATCAAAGCATGAATGTTTGGAATTCAGAAATGGATCGTTCTTGTCAACAAGAAGCACTAAAAAAGTTTTGTTTTTTGTTACAGGACTTAGGTCTTGCTCAAAGTGCAGCAACTGCTACTACCACTCCTACACCAATGGGTTCACTTGCTCATCAAATTTATAGAATAATGTGCAATAAAGGATATGCTAAGCTAGACTTTTCATCTGTGTTCCAGTTCCTGAAGGAAGATCAACATTGAGATAGTTTATTTATGTTAGGTATTTTTTTAGTTGACACAATTTTAATGCGAGGCAATTCTGGAAGAATAGGTTGTTTTGCCATGCTAATTTATTTGTAAACTAGTTGCTCCAGGTGTGGAGAATGGCAGACAAAAGTACTGTTAAAGGTGACTTGGAGATGTCACGAATGATTAGGTTTTCACTCCCCATGTCTGGAAATTTGGCTTGATACAAACAGATATACCTTTAATAGAGGCTAAATGGGGCCAAATGGCCTCATTATTTACTATACCATTCATCCATTCATGTCAAAAGCAAAATGAAAGGAAAGTGGTCTTCTGATCAAAGGGTGTCAGCGAATTTTTAGGTGCTTGCTGTAGTGTAAGTTACAAAAAAAATTTCTAAACTTTTACACAGTAAATTTTGGTCCATGTCATCTGTAGTTAACTTCAAAAAGACAGACATTGCCATATCTGAGGCCAGTTGAAACATTTGTGCATCAACTTGATGAATTCATTTTGTAACTTATACCCCATTCACACCAGAAAACTTGTTTAGTTAAACCAGGTTTAACTAAATAAAAATCAGAAGCAGAGAACTGAAAAACTAAATTTTCCACGAGATTCAAGCAATTCCTAAATTGTATTTTCAATGTGCCACATTTGAAGTTAACCAAATATTGATTTGAGCAGCTTCTATGGAGCTGTTGTGTTAAACCATGTTTAACAAAACAGCCGTAAAGCATGTTTAGGCTTTGGTGTCAATGGGGTATTAGTCATCCTCAGCGTTACCACTGGTCATTCCAGGTGGTTCAATAATCTTCACCAAGGGATCAGATTAATAATTTCTTTACCGCTCAGCAAACAGTATTATTTTTGCCATTGCACTATTTTGATACAGCATGCCCAATATAGCCAAGGTGTCGAGTACATGTATACACAAAGTTACTTAGGGTGGTTGTTTTCAGGATCTACTGAAACAGTTCTTTTTATTGATTAACATTTTGATCATTGCATGACTGCAAGAAGTTGCCACCTCGGTGGTCTGTCACTGGCCTTAAAGCATAAGTATTAACCCTTTCACTCCTGAAACCTCAACAGTAACTCTCCTGGATTTTCAAAGGCTGGATAGTACTATTCACAGAATAAATCTCTACTGGGCGGGTAGTGGAGTGTTTTGTTAACCATTCTACACTGAATTGCGATGTATCTGTTGGATATGGTTTTTCACCCATTGAACAAATAGACTTTGGTTTTAAGGGTAAGGCTTGCTGATTGGTTTTATGCTGTTTTTTAAAGTCCTTGGCAGCCATCCTTTCAAATGTCTGGCAAAAATGGGGAAGCTCTGTGTGAAATCCCATTTAATGCCTGTAAAGGGTTAAAGCACTTTGTTAGCTCAGCATTGACTATGGAAAACAGCCATTTCAGTGGGTGTTTCCTGTATCAATAAAGATCTAAAAACAGACAGGTAAACTACCAGAAATTTGATTTTGTACTGTTAGTGCAAAACATAAATAAACTGGCAAATTTAATTCTTTATTTAGTATGAAATGTGATACATAATACTAATTAATATTTTACAATTGTTGAGCACTTTGTTTCATTCTTCACATGCACAGAAATGTGTCCATACCCATCTTGGAGAAAACAAAACAGGATTATAAAAAATTGTAATTCAAGAACATCAAGCCTGACTTCAGTATCTGTATTCTCCACATTTCTCTCTATACATTTCCTTTGTTTAGCAATCAAATCTTAGGTTGAAGATAATTTCCTTTATTCTCATGATCCTAATGAATGATTCGGCAGTATCACTGTGTGGAGATATTAGATGCTGATTACTCTTCAGGGTTTGAAAAGTCAACCAAGGGCTTTCTCTGTTTGTTTGGTCCCCCTCTTCCTTTCCCCGTTTGTTTTCATGAAGTTTGCTTGAAAACTACTTCTCTTTCACCATAGCAAACCTTTCAACAATCAACAAAAATGCACATTTGCCTGATTTTCACAGCTACATATGAAGATATATCTTTAAAATCGAGGTTGACACTCAAGCAAGAATACTTGCATTTCCAAGGAGAAACTCATTTTAGATCTTTAAAATTAAGTAAAAAAGGGTTGCTTTTATATTGTTGCATTAACTCCGACAAAATTAATGAAAATACACATTTGAGAGGAAACCTGGAACTATATATTTACATGAATAATTACACTTTATTGAGGCAACAACACCATCATCATCATTTCAAGCTCAATTATTAAAACAAATATTGACACTAAAATTATTAGGTACCTTCTTGGAATTCATTCTGTTATGAATTGTATCCTTTTCCATTTTTTTCACAATTGGTACAGATATCAGAGAAATGCCCTTAATATGCAAGCTAAACTTTAATTGCCAATGTAAAACATTAATATACAGATGACACATTTCTCAAATTGTTCCCAATTGATGATATAATAAGGTAAAATGGTTACAAACAGTTAATAACTGTAACCTTGGTTTGTTATTTGACAAAGCAAATTTTGTTATGTATTCCTTGGATATGTTGGTACTGACATGATTTCAAAAAAAAGTTAGTGCGGTAGAGAATAAGAGCTGTAGTAGAACAGGAAAAAAAAGATAATGTCCCTCTCTGTTTCAAATGGGTTTCTTTCCTGTACAACTTAACAGGATTGTGGGACAAAGTATGACAAACTGGCTCTGCTTAAACTGATCGGGTACTTTCAGCCCATGTAGATTTAGCACCTATTGCATATGGTAGTCTACAGTTAAGTGCTCTATCAGCATTAAAATTGTATGCACTACCATTTCCAAACACACTCTGCACAATGCTTGTCCTCTTTGCCACACAATCAGCACTAGTATGGTAAATACTTTGCTATTGCTTACTGGAACTAGAGATATTTTAGTATATAATCCTTGGTTAACCATTCTGTTCCTTGGTGTAAGCTGGAAGGCCATAAACTACAGGAGATGCTCCTATCAGATATTTCAGTTTACAAGCTTGTCGCGACTGGCTTAGTACTTGTGGTAACGAGAAACAAGACCCAGATTGAAGCCACTGTTTCAGCAGCAATTCACTGAAGCGATCAATGTCTTTGTCAGTAACATCCCACAAGTTAGCAACGATGGCTGGGCTGAAAGTGAATACATTATAAATAGATTACATGCTACATATCTATACAGTGAACCATAGAGTAGAGCTATGGTCTTTGAAGAATAACTAGTTCCTTGAGGGTCTGGTCCAAGAAAAGGGAGTGCCCAACCTATAAGGAAAGCAAAGTTATACGAGTTTCCCAATGACAAAGGTCAATAGCAGTTGACATTTGGGTTCAAATCAGGACTTGACACTAATGGTAGCCAACTAGCCACACACTTGTAGAAATTCAGTTTTGGCCAGTGTTTTTCGATTTCCACTAGCCAGTGAAGCTAGCAAACAAACTGAAATTGTCATAACATCTAACTTGTCACTGGCCACTTGGCTAGTAAGTTGAAAAGTTAGTGTTGAGCTCTGTCAAATAGAGCCAGAGGTTTCAATAAAAGCTGGTTATCAGCTGTCTATCACTGCCCATGAGTCCTCTTACTGCTGTCTATTGAGCCTGCGAGCTGGCTCTCATGTTTAAGTCTTGCCTTAGGACCCCTTTTCCAAGGACAGCTACCCACTACTATATCAACAGCTGCTTAAGCAAAAAGCTGTTGAAACCTGCAGTATAGCATGTCAGTAAAAGACTTTGTAAGGGAACTAACACACAAGAAATGAATGCCAAAGACATACCAGCCTGCCAGAAGATAGATTAAGGCCATCCCCCTTGGCTCACACTCTCCACCAACCTAATGAATTAAAATAGAGTGGTTACTTATATGCCCCATGCCTAGTCTCAACCAACTACACATCTGAACCAGACAATTGGACACTTCCTTTGCATTTTGTTGGTTTGTCAACAACAATTATGTGATAATGTTTTTCCTTCATGGTCAGGTATAAACTAACCTGTAGTTTTCCCGAACTGCAACCCATAAGCAGAGTAACAGCTCGACAATCCAACCTTTGAATGTCGTCACCCTGCAGAAATTCACGCCCAGTGCCATGACCAAAATATCTAGAAAGAATATTGATGCGATGATTAAAGCAACAACAACAATAAAACTTTCTACTGTAGATACCCTTATCTGAAAATGTTTATCGCATCTAGAACTAAGTATGGGATCATGTTTACTGCAGGTGCTCTCCACTGATATATCAGTTGAGAGTCAGTCAACACTTGGGTGACACTTGGTCGATAGTCAGTTGGCACTTGGTTGATGGTTGGTTCACAGCTGGCCGATACTTGGTTGAGACTTGGTCGACAGTTGATGGTCAATATCTTTACCGATACATTGACCGACTGTCAGCCAAATGTCAACCAACATATCGGTCAAATGTTAACTGACTCTCGACAAATAATTATGTCAACCGATGTATTGGTTGAGAGCACCTACAGTAAATATGATCCTTAATAAGTGTAACAGTTGTATTATGGACCCAGTTTAGCAGCTAAGCAACTGCAACTCACGCAAGAGCATCAAATGTCATATAAAAAGGGTCATAGATACTGATTTCACTTCTAAAATAAAAAAAAAAACACCATCTTCCTTGTTTCAGTTGTAATTTGCATATAGTTCAGTCAATGTAACATAAATCATTACTGGTAGTAACTGATACAGACATATCAGAATGATAATAACATGGGTCATCCAACCTAATTAGTCACACAAGCAAAATTTCAAGTATGTATAAAAGAAACCCAAAGTACCTTTGTCTCTATCTTAGTCAACTTATTTAACATTTAAGAGTCATGATTCTCAGTATTTCAGCACTGACAGCTCTGGAAATATCCAACCTCTACGACCTTTTAAATTTTCTACTTTGTCAATGGCAGGCTTAGCAATTTTCAGGGTTTCAGAACTAGGGTTTATTTTAGAGGTATGCATATCAGAGGGGTGTGAGGGGAACCTTCTTTTCAAAAACTTTGTAAGAGCCAAATTCTTTATATTCCCCCTGATCTGTTGTATACATTTCTTGGTAGAGAACTTGTAATGTTTAAAGATGGAAGCCGACATTCTCAAATGGAGGAAAATGTCACCAGTACATGACAGTTTTTGTTGGGAAGAGGGAGAGGGGTAAATTGCAGGCTGATGAGAGATAGGAAGCATACCAGAAGCTTGCTGTTCTTGACAGAGGGGGCCCATTTAAAAGGAGATCTACTGGAGTGCTTTTAGTTATTCACATGAACAGGTCATGGACAGTCAAAGCTGATGGGAGACCCTAGAATAGTGCACTGGACTCCGGGTTGAGAGGTCTGGGTTTGTGTACTGGCTGGGTTAGTGTGTTGTGTTTGTGGGCAAAACACTTTACTCTCACAGTGCCTCTCTTCACCCAGAAGGACAAATGGCTTCTGCCGAATTGTCGGGGGGGGGGGGGTGAGTGGTAATACTCCTAGTTGGCTGTGTGGGCCAATAGGCCCCTTACTGGAGCCTTTACAGTAACTCACATGAACAGGTCATGGTCAGTTAAAGCACTCCTGAACTCTTCCTGTGTGGGAGCCTTTCCTGTGATACCTTGCCATCCATCTTCGCTGCAAGTGACAACAATTATTCATAAACATTGGATTATACAAGCATTTTGATTGGTTTGTACTTGTGATCTATTAAAAAACAGATGCAAGAGTAATGTCACCATCAACAACATTTTGCTTTCTTATTGTTTAAAACCATTACATGCTGCCAAAATGCCAAAATCAGTGACACACTTGGCTGGGCTTCCTGTGCCACTTTTTTATTCTTACTACATTTTGATGTCATCTGTGATCTATTACTAAACAGACACACAGCAACATTGAATCTATTTGTTCAGTTTATAATATATTGGTGTTACCTCTCTCAACTTGTATAGCCTAGTTTAATATATAAGAAACACAACATCAGGTCTTTCTTCTGTTTCATTTGCTTCAATCGTTTGCTTGTGTTTTGTACCTTTCAAACCACTTCTGAAACATTTTCTGGGTGTTGGGTAGGTTATTCTAAGGATTGAGTCCATAGAATGTTTTCTCAGGATCAATCTCAGGCAACTGTCTTTGACACGATAACTATCAAGAGAAATGCAGAAAAAAATATTAACTGACAATGAATATCAAGGTATTAAAAAGCTAAGAATCTGGCACAAAAGTTGTTGTGGTAGGCAACCACATTTCAAAAGACCTTCATTCAATTCAATCAATTGACAATTTTTCCTGTATGCTTACCTTGGCTAATAGATAATGAAATGACAAACATTTTTTTGTATCAGATCACAACTTCTTTTCATAAAATTACAAACCATTATTGTAAGGGAGAATTATGCTCCAGAAACCAAATGAGCCAGTTCTTTACACAAGGTCTAACCCAAACCATGGTTTACACAATCAGTGGGCATCAGGGTTGTTATAATTAATTAAAATAAATTTCTTTCCACTGTTGACAGCATAGCAGAGATAAAAATCAATATGGTTCTGGGAGAAAACATGACAGTTGTTTGAGAAACAAGTCAGGTCTTCAAACTTTCAAAGACCTCTTAATGAAATGTGTACCTTGGAAAAAAGAAATTGCAGAGATGGGACCCTTGTCACAGGTTGGTCAAACAGGATGGGTATGCTTTCCCATGGAAGATGCTGAATATCCTATGAATCATAAAATACAGATCAATTTGATTTATAGATATGCCAGAAATTGACTCTGGTTTCAAACATTGTAGAAGAGTACGTCCCAATACTGAATGAGTTGATAAGTAAGATCTGCTACCACAATTTAGGCACACATCTTGCAATTACAGCATATCTGTGCATGCCCATAAATCTACCTTAGTGTCTGAACACTTTGAATATAATGGTGAGCAACCAGTACCCATTACACTAATGTTGCAAATGACCACTTTTTAAACTAATATGGAATGTCAGTCCATTACGGATGCCTTTCCTCCCACCCTTGTGTTTGACTAACCTTTGATTCCTTGACAGTTCACCAACATCTATTTACAAAGAACCCACATATTGGTTGTTCAGTTTTCAGGTCTTCGGAGCTAGAGCTAGAATACATTTAATGGCTGATTACTAAACAAATGTAAGACCTAAAAAAGCTGGTTCTTACTTTTCCAAGAGTTAGGATTACAGGATGACGAGGAATGTTCTCTGCAGAGTGACCTCCAGACCTGAGAAGGAATTTTGTCGTCATCAATAGTTTCTCGAGAGTACAAGTAATGAAGGTAAGAAAGAAAATTAACCTTTATGTTCCCTCGAACCTGTTTATGCAGCTTTTCTTGTCTGTATCTTCAAATAGCTTGTCAGTGAGGTTCTGAACTTCATCAAGTAGCTGCAACATGCAATGTGAGAGATCATGAAATGAGAGATGATTACTTAAGGGCCAAGGATGAGGAACCTCCCTTTGTCTCTAGTTGCTAAGACTAAACACATTCTCCTGTCAGGCAATTGATGATGATAAACCAATAGAGTGCAATTTTATCAAACACCAAATAATCAAAACAAAAATAATCACAACAGCTTATTGCAATACAGGTTGAGAAGAAAAAAACCAGAGGGTTGCTATGTCTGGGAAACACAAGTGGACCAAATTACAATTTAGTTAATGTAAGTAGTTGCTAAATCTGACTTAAGCCCTTCATTAGAGTGAAGAGTTAGCCCTATGCTTTGACAAAAGCAGTGAAATTCCAACTTACTCTAGACACTTGATTATGAATTCTTTGATTGCAACAAAATTTTCTTGTTCTTACTTTTTCAAGAGAAGGTAAGGTAGCATCCATGGCAGTAATTTCAATCAGTGCTTCAGCAGTTTCTTTTCTTGACAAGCAAAATGACGAATCTATGAGGACCTACAACAAACAAAGGACACTTAATAATAAAAATATTAATAATGACAATGGGATTTAGCTGGGGGCATTCCATGAGGTGGTTCTTCTTGTCCACTGGTTTAAAGTGAAATGTTGAAATGTTGGTTTTTGTGGAGGGAGGAAAACCAAGGAACCTGTACAAAAACCCTTGGAGCAAGGACATACCGACCCACATACCACATATGACACCAGGTCTGGGAATTGAACCTGTGGAACAGCAGGGAGGTGAGTGCTCTTGCCACTGAACCATCCCTAGTTCCCATTCGGTTACTATGCAAGGTTTTGCTACTTCAATTGTCATCTTTGGGTCAAGCACCAAAGATGGCACACAAATCATAACAAAGATTGATGGACAAAACATTTTTCATACAATCTGCCATCCTTATAACTCGGGAAACTGTGATTGATTCATGCACAACATACCTCAAGCAAATGATTATCAGGACAACATCCACACAGGATTGAAACTTTCTCTTCCAACTCTCTGGCTAAGGATGCTATTGATTCACAATACTCTTCATCAATAGGCTGACCAAGAGGAACTCCTCTCCATCTTCCAAGCCAAGAACCTTCAAGTTTCTCCAAAAGGTTCTAAAGAAATGACCATAATTATTACAATTTAGACTTTCAGTTATGTCATAGGAGAGGATACACATTCATGGCTCGTGAGAGTTGAAATGTTGATCACCTTCATTCTCCTGTCAAGCCTTGTCCTTAGTGTCCACCACTCGGTTGTGTTGTTAATATTCATGCTTTTGATGCTGTCATTCATTATGTCTGTAAATTCCTCCAATACACCAGACTGGAACAGCTTTGAAAGATCCACAACAACTTTGTCTCCCTTTACAAAATAAATTGTTTCAGTCAATAGTTAATTAGGTTAATTTACTTCGCCAACCCTGTTCTTGTGCTTTTATCATTACTTACAGACTTTCTAGTGGTTAAATGAGAAATTATCTACTAGTAAGCTCAGGTTATCCCCAGTGTTTTGTCAGATATCCAGACAGTTTGCTCAGACGTATTTCTAGTGATCTTCTAGAATAAAGAGGTATTGTGAGAGTTCAGTGTTTTACCCAAAAACCCCTCATGGTGACCTTGGACAAAGCTTACACCTGCACTACAGAATCTCAACTGACTGTAAGCTACTACCTCCTCCAACGTAGAGGTGAGAGGTCCACTCTCCCTAAATACAACAACAGAGTAACCGCAATATAACCAAGTTGTTACAAACACATCGACATACAGTGCAATCCTTGTTCTGTGCTTCTCCAGATGTTGTGTTAATCTTAACCACAGCAGGATCACAGTCAGCCCTTACCCTGCAGATCAGCAGTTCTCTGTCCTTGCTTACTGGATGTGTGAAGGTTTCCAAAGTGCAAACAGTCCACTCTAGAAAACAATAATTCTAATTTCTTACCTTGTCAATATCACACTATAGGATTATTGCCAAAATTCATTATTTGCTCAACGGAACAAATTAAATTTCAGTTCTACTTGTCAAAGGAACTAAAAATTCATGGCAAATGTAATCATCCATGTGTAGCATGAGCTGAAGAATTGGGAAGAGTCAAATGAGGTGGTCTGGTAACAAAAAGTTTTTAACAAAGTAATTTTGCTTAAAGAATTATGTTAAATTAGTGATAATTACATTTCGCTAGAAAAAAATATTCTCCTGTTATAAGAGTCACACTGTTCTACAAACCAATCCTGAGAAAGTTGAACAGTTAAACACTTTCTTTGAAGCTGGTTTGGCTGCATAACACAGCTGAAAGCTCGCTATTGCTTGTAAAATAACTATAATGTACCTTTAGGCATGTTCTGCAATAGGGAAATTTCTTCAGGAGTGAAGAGACCGTGTTTGTATCTCTCAGTTGCACACAAGGAAAACTTCATGATGTTTCAAGTCTTGACCAGGGCAGCCAGTTTTTGATGAGCAGTATTAGTTGAAGAGTCATCAAATGACAAGGAGGAAAGACGTTCTGCAAGCTTCACCAGATCTCCTTTGTTTTCCTAACAGACAAAAAGGAAATAACAAAATAAAGAGAAATCTACTTGTAGATTTATTAAGTTCCCTGCTCTGCCATCCCATGTTCTAGTTCCCTGTTGACATCCCATGTCTTACAGTAGTTCCCTGTTCTGGCATCCATGTTCTAGTTCCCTGTTCTGTAATCCCCTGTTCTGGCAGCCATGTTCTAGTTCCTTGTTCTGGCATCAAAGGTTCTAGTTCCTTGTTTTTGCATCCCATATAAAGGAGCAGATAAACTTTGAGTCACTTAGTGCCACAGTAATTGGGGATACCAGTAAACACGGAGAGTTGTGTGCCATGTCTAAGAGGTAAAAGCATCCAACTGGTTTTCACAAGGTCACGAAAAATCTCTCTCTTTTGTATACATAACAAATAGAAGTCTATCAAATGCAACAGTAGCTACAAGTACTCACAAGCAAAGGTGTTATCATATATACCAAAGGTTTAGAAAAATCCTTTGCTATTCTCCTAAAATAACAAAACCACAGGGATTCAATTGAAAATATCCCTGGTCACTAGTCAGTGAAGTCATCTTTAATTAATTTGAGTTGAAACTTCAACTTAAATTAACAAAAAGGATGTAAACTTTGCCATTATCTTTGTAGTCTAGATGAGTCTTCTAAAAACTATTTCCAAATTAATCTTTAGAGGTAAACAATTCCCCCTTGGCATCTTTACTATAGCTAAGATATCTTGCTCTATGGGGACATAAGAAGTTGAAATGAAATTTGTTTATACATTTGCCGTAATTGCAAAAAAAAAAAAAAAAGAAAAAAAAAATTGAAAAATAACTGTTTTGCTGGTTTGGACAAGGCAAATTTACCAATTACCAGCAGATTAATTCAATGTTGAATTCACATCAGGGGAATAAAACAAAAGAAATTAACCCTTCATTTTCAGCACAACTTCATGTTCAGCAAACAATTTTTAAGATCTTACTTTATTCTCTTTCCTGTTCTGGTAACAGCTTGATGTCTAAGAGTAACAGACAAGGACAGTTAATATTATCCTCAAAATTCTCTCATCTAAAATTTTGGATTGATGCTCCTTGACTTTCTGATCTAGTGTGGGTCCAAAAGTTTAACAGAGCTTTTACTAAACATTAATAAATCACCTGTATGGTAGGCAAAATTGCCTTGCTAGTGCAACACCATCCACAAACTGCCTCAAAGCTTCCCTCACAGCTCCCTGATGAGCATACAGCTGACCAACTTGTAACAGGGATGAGAGCAAGTCATTTAGGATTGACAAACTAGAAAGGTTTTGGCCAGAACTTTCTGATGCGGCTAGCAAATCTGCACAAACAAAAGGAATAGATGCCAAAATATGTGATTAAAAGTTTAATAATAAAACAGAAGAAAACTCTCCCATGTTTCAGGCCAGTTTGATTGCACTTTTCTCTATATTTTAATCAGGATAATAACACATCCAATTACAAGCACAACTCTATCTCAAAGCCTGAATTAGGATTGCAAGGTATTGCCAACCACATGATTTAGGTATATATTATCAGGGGCTTCATTAATGTTTTCTGCAGGAGGGAAACTGGTTTTCACAGGCAGGCAAAACTCTTTGAACTGAACTTCTTTATAAGATAAACTTTCCTCCAGACCGTCAAATCAGGTGGGCAAAACCGTCCTCACAACCGGTCAATTTGCCCGGTGCCTGGCCCTTAATGAAACTCCTGTATTATCCCAGTCATCAGAACACATTGTCTCTAGTAGAAGCTCATAGAAATCAGGGGCACTACTTTGCAAGCAGGGCTCTGCAGAATTGTGTCAAGAATAAAAGGAAACAAAAATTCCTCAATCACCTTACCCAACAAATTTTCCTTTTGCTTGTGTATCTGTTTGCCAGTACAAAACGCATCTAAACCAAAGATTTCTTCAGCCATTTGTGTTAGTTTATGAAGTGCATCCATAGCCCATTCCAGGAGTCAGTGAACCAAGTAGAGGATCTCAACAATGATAATACTAAAAAAAATAACTGTCACCTGGGAATTACTCATAAACTCATGAATTGATTCACTGATCAAAAATTATCTGGTTGAACAGACTGTTTTGTTGGTACTAAGTCTGCCTAAATTTTCACAGGTCACTTGGCGACGGTTTATGAAAACAATGAAATAAAAAATCAATATTGGGGAGCTGGGATTGGGCGGTGGTGAGGTCACTCGCCTCCCATTAGTTCAATTCTTGGACCTGGTGTCACATGTGGGTTGAGTTTGTTGTTAGTTTTCTTCCTTACTCCAAGGATCTTTCTAGGGGTCTCCAAAAACAAACACTCCAAATTCCAATTAGACCTAGTATCAGTGGACAAGAAGAGCCATCTTATGGAATATCCACTGCTAAATTCCCATTTCCATTATGAAAAAGTTACTGAATAACTGTGGAGAAGAGTAGATCTAAGTTTTGGAAAGAGGAATTTCCAAAGAAGAAGAGTGAACTTACCAACTATTATCTTAAATTTGTGGATTGTGGGTGGGAGCATTGCATATTCACAGCAAATTGATTTCCATCTGGCTTTCAACAGGTGGGACTTGTAACTCTTGTGTGTGAAGACTTCACTCTGCAGTGCTTCCTTCAGGGAGACCTCCCCTTCCGAATACTAAACATTAATCAATGAAAACCACGACTGACACACACATCACAAACTGAACAATCCCGTGTTTACACGTACTGACTATTATAGACCTGTTTAATTGGTATTTCCTCCTATACCGTATATTGTATAATATACATGAAAAAATTTCTCAGTTCTGATTGGTTAAGATGAACGCAGTTTTCAGTTAATTCAGTGCAGAAGAGAGTTAATTCAGTACAGAAGAGGGTTAATTCAGTGCAAAGAAAGAAACAAACCAGACATTCTGATTGGTCAGAATAATTGGTCAATGTCAATGTCAAGGTCAATGTCACTTGCAGGATTTCAATAAATAATTTTTGCATGTGATGCATGCGCTTTTCTTCCGCGTAGTTATGAGAAGCTACCTCGTATTTTTTCATGTATATTATTAATACATAATCACATGATTTTCTCGTGCAATTTGGAATAAATAATCACTTGTAAATGTTTTCAAAGATCACAAATTGCACTCACCCTATGGGCTCATGCAATTTTGTTAGTCTTTGAAAAAATTTACTCGTGCTTATTTATTCCAAATTGCACTCAAAATCATGTAATTACTATACAAATTGGATTTCCCAGCTGCTCTCAGAGGCTAGCTGGCCCACAGTTTCCTTGCCTAAAGCTATTCCAAGTTCTTCAGCACAAAGAAAAATCACCAACTTGGAGCTAGAGTACCACGTATACATGTATGCCTGCATGATGAATGCTTGTTTAACCCTTTGACTCCCATGTCAGAGACCAAGACAGGAATTCTCCTTACAACATCAGTACAATGTCAAGCAGACAAGTGAGGAGAATAAAGAAAAAAATCAATTGTAGAGGATTATTTAGTTAATCCAATACCAAATTTTCCAAACTTACATCACGAGAAGTGTTTGGCAGACAGTAAGTAGAGTTAGTTAAAGCAGTGATAGGGTTAATAATGATTTTGATTTTTCATACCTTTCCTGTGACTAGCAAATAGTGACTCTTGGCCAACAAGAACTGAACCCATGAAGTACTGCAGGGCTCAAATCTATCAACCAGGTTACTTGTATGAGACAGAATAATTGAAGCATGTGACAAGTCCAGAATGTCACACAATGAGTGAACAGCATCACTTAGGGCACACAATCCATTATCCAGCATATCTTTGGTACCAACTGACTGGGATATACTGGCAGCCATGCAAAGAGCACTAGCTTTTTTTAAGGGCTGCAAGAAAACAATTCATTCATTGAATGAATAAAGGGGGTAAGATTCTGATGGGAAACTGTTGTAAATTAAAATAGTAAATAGTTTCACTGATAAAATACATATCAAGTGTTACATATAAAGTGTAATGGGCTAAAATGTGTATTAATTACTTACAGCCAAGTTATGCTTAAAACCAAGTCTATTAATAAAAGAATTTTTAAAACGCTCAGTATTGCAAAGCGGATATAAATTATTGGCTTAACTTGCCTAAGCCTAAGGGTAGCAGAGTTAATCCTGGGAAGGGAGTGGTGCAATGGAAGATGTTCCCACACGCTTAATTTTTTGAAGATACCCATATGTTGTGCTGCATCAGATGGGGCAGATGGGGGGGGGGGGGGAATTATAAGTACATATAATTTGGTTTCATCAGCTGAGTTGATAATGTACATGCCAATCGGATGCTGAAAACAATTTCTGAAGCTGATGTTTCAAGTATTAACCCTTCACCATTTGCTCTGATAAAGGGCTTAACCGTGGAATATCAGCTTTAGAAATTCTTTGCTGCGGCCAATTAATATTTATTAACCCAGTTGATACAACCAAATTATCTTGTAATAACCTCCAACAATGCAGAACCTACATTATTCATTACACCACTGATAACAAAGGGAAGGATCCTCACTGTATAAAATTTACCAGTCGAGATAAAAAAGACCTGACTGGAGAAAATCATTCTTTTCTGTTGAGTGATAGCCTTTTCCTTCAATTACTTAAATCTCTTAAAACTGCTGTCATTTCTTGTACCGAAACATTTTTTTAACATTTCCATTGCCATGGTCGTGTTGTGACAGGACTGCATGAACAGTTAATTGCCTGTGGGAAATCCAAATCGTCACCAATGAAAGTACGTAGCAGGTTTCACCTGTTTTAAAAGCCCAAACATTTCAGCGGTGATAAGCAAGTAATGATATGTCTCTTCAGGATTAATAAGATGGTCCAGGTCAACCTAGAACATAAAAAAAAAATTCAGTGAGAATAACATTCATGCAAGATTAAATGTATTTTATACAGTGGGAGATGCTGTAACCCAATGGTTAGTATGCTGCACTGCGGGTCAAGAGGTCTGGGTTTGAGAACTGGCTGGGTCATTTTGCTGTGTCCACTTGGGCAAAACACAGCTTTCTTTTCTATCACGTGCCTCTCTGTAACCAGGAGTACAGATGAAAAGCCTGCCAAGTGATAAAATGCTGGGGGAAGGGGATAACCTTGCAATGGACTAGCATCCCATCTTGGGGGAGTAGTAATACGCCTAGTTGCTTAGCCCTTTAACGCCCAGAAATGATTTAAGCATGCATCTTCTCCCTTTAAAGCCCATACATGATTCAACAGGTAATGAGAATACTTGAACTTATCATGTAGAAGTTGTTCTCTTGATCTAACACCAAATTCTTATAACTTATTTACAAGGAAATGTGTAGCAGCTAGAGGGGAGAATTAGTGATTAGGTCTTGGGATTTAAAGGGTGAATTCAATGGAAACCAGGATAACCTCGGGCTGGGTGGGCACTCTGTTTGAGTGCAGACTTAGCACAGCATTTAAATTTTAGTAATCCATAAATCTTTAATGGCACATCTTTCAAATTGTTTAAGTACCTATCGTAAAACGTCTGAAAGTATCAAAAGCTGATACCTATTTAGTTCTCACAACAAATTCCCCATGAAAGAAAACTGTTCTTGGAATTTTACAGTTTCACTTGTTTTCAAATAAAGAATTCTCACTGCCAGTGAAAAAATATTAATGTTTTGGAAATTAAAGTAAAAAAATATATTACATAGCCCTAAAATGCTTTTTCCAGGAAACATTTACCTTTCCACTGGTGTCTTGTTGCAGTGATTTGGTCCTTAGTGACGTCCACATTTCCAAAGCTGCACAAAGTGATTCCATAAATGGTTGCTCCAGGCAGATATCTTCTATCTGAAAAGTTACACCAACATTTCATTTGACAGTCTGATATTTTGAGGGAATGAGGTGCTTTTGGGGATGCACCGGAGGTGCAATGTCAGGGCCCCCTTTCCCTTCTGCACAGTCCTCCATGTACACGTACAGGTACAGTATGTTGTTGTTGTAGAAAAACTGACTACAAAATTCATGTCTATTGTAAAACAGGCACATGACTTTTCATCAAAGACAACAATTTGTTCCTGAAAATGTGTTGAACAAGGAACAATATAAAATCTGTATAAGTAATGTTCACACTAGACTTCAAATTAACTGAAATCAACTTCTTGCCCCAGTGCGTCTCTTTGTTGGAGGCACACTCAGTGGCCTAACAGATAGCCTGCAGCCAGCGCGACCTCAAGAAATCCAAATTTGAGACCTGGGTGGGTCATCAAATTGTCAGATCAGATCTTAATCAAAAAAGTTTCCAGTACTTTCCTCTTCTCCTTCATAAGTGTCAGAAAGCTCTGGCCTTGCTGAAGTTGCTCTCTCATTTACTGCATCTTTGTGCTCAAGCAAAGCCTGCCATAAATATGCAGCACCAAGTCTATCCAGCAAACGTGAATGCATGTTTTTCTCCTCATCCTGACTATCTGTTGAGTCCAATAACTGCTCTAGAGTCTCCCTAGCTTCTTGACAGTACTGCGGTGCAGATCTAAAGAAACTCAGCTACTATTAGTGTCGAGCCCTGCAGTGTCTGCTCAACGCAGGTCTAGGTTTCTTTTGATGCAGATTTGATGTACTTGAAAGGGATCAATTTTTTTTGTCCCTTCCCATCAAGGTGTCTGCTGAGTAAAGATTCATTTTAATAAAAGTAACTGACAGTTTGAATGACCAACTTGGTCCTTTCAATAAGAAGATGATAAAAATTCTTCACAATTAATAGGAGACTTGGTCAATCCATGGTTACCATGCTGAAATCCAATTTAAGAGGACTGTTTTGGAGTCCTAACCAAGGCCACTGTGTTTTGTTCTCAGGCAACCCACTCTAGTTTCATACTGGCCCTTTCCAACCATGAGTATGGATTGGTAATAGCAACTTAAATGCTGTGGATTTACAAGCAAGGGCTCGAAATTAATGGTAACCCATTAACCAATGGTTAGTAATTTTCAACGTTTGGTTACTAAAAATTTGTCCAACTAACCCGACATGGTGAGTAAAATTTTCTAACATATTTAAACATCAGTAGACCTCAGGGCAAAGAGCACGTAGGCCCGACTCTCAGAGGAATACTTAGAATACTCAGGTTGTTAAGTCAACTTTAACTCTTTTTAGAGAATGTGCTGTAGATGTACTGTTCTTGACTAATCATGGTAAACAAGAGGGAAATAAAATAGGTGGATAATTGTCTACGTTTTTGAGGTCACTATGCAATTTCAGCTACTCTTTAATTTGTCCTAGTTGTTATTATCAAAATGTTCAATATTTGAGATATCGTAACTTGTGAGCTTGGATACCAAACTTTATTATTTGGTTAGTAAAAAAGATGTCTACTAACCCGAAGGGTTAGTGATCCAAAAATTAAATTGGAGCCCTGCCTGCCATGGACTAACATCCTGTCCAACAGCACTAGGCCTTTCAGGCTGGTAGCTAAGAAGTTAGGCTACTGGCTGAAATTTCAAGTGAGGTGGCTCAAAGGCGGTGAACAATTGTAAGTGTACAATGAAATATATGAAGTTCATATATTTTGAACTGCGGTATTAGATACGCATGATGCACAATCCTCGCAGTAGATAGTGCTATTGCTTAAATACACTGTAGCACTATTGCTTAAATAGCGCTATCTACTTCGAGGATCGTGCATCATACGGATCTCATACCGCAGTTCAAAATATATGAACTTCATATATTTCATTGTATCTAATTTATCACTTTCACGGGTTTATTACGAATCAACTTAACGGCCTGCTCCCAGTTGGCTTGTTAGCTCAATTGGTAGAGCGCTGCACTAGTATCGCAGAGGTCTGTGGTTCCAATCCCGTACAGGCCTGATTTTTTTTTCAGGTCTGATTTTCACTATTGCTTAAATAGCACTATCTACTGCAAGGATCGCGCATCATACGTAATTGTAAGTGTGTAACCTTGGAATGGCCGGTTGTGCTTTACCAGGTGATTGCTGGCCAAAAATCCAGCTGCCGACTTCCACTTTTCTTCTGGCAAATTTCACCAGCAGCTGACAGTTAGCAACAGCCCTGGCCTGTATGTCAGCTGTTAACCATTAAACCTATACAGGATAAGACACTTACCTCTCTTCTTCAAGGTCTACCTCTCCTAAGCTATGCAGGGCTATAGCAAGTTCTAATGCAGCTGATGCATAGTGAAACTCATCTTTGTGAACAACGTACCGCTCTCTCAACTGTTTGATGACAGCAATTTGCTCTACTGCTGTGTCATAGCTGAAAAAGTTTGGAACAATTCAATCAAACATTTTGGCAGGTACAGTTGTACTTCACTTATGAAAGAGGAAACCATAAGAAGAAGTCAGAATGTAAAAGAAGGTATTTTGTCACCTTTTGGTCTTGTAACAAGCAAGCTCTTCCTGCAAAACAAAACAGAGCTGGCTTCCTTCTACATCTTTTGCATCTTCTTGCTCTGCAAATGCACTGCATAGGGTTCTGAGAAGAAAAAAGAACCAAGAAATTTCTTCAGACAGTTTCCAATTTACTCAATCTTACTTTAATTATGTAATTCTTCAACACCATAATGATTATATCATTTTGTCTTTTTTTATCACTATGCCTTATCTCTCCAGAGTCAACCTTAAAAATATTAGAATTCCCCCCATTTTTTTCTTCCCTCTTTAAATTAATTTTATCTGATCCTTTTGAAGCCTTGAACGAGCCAATAACTAGGATTTTGGTGTATTGAGGTGAGGAATCTGCCACATTTCAACGGTTATGTTATGATAGTGCTTGAATAATTTTTATTCACTTGCCGCAATGCATAAAAAACTCACTCCTCCCTTTTCTGATGCATCGCAACTTGTGAATAGAAATCGTTTGAGGGCACTTCCCATGGAATAATCCTTATCTTTGCTGCATGTATGTATGTTCTGTTTGATTATGAAAACAACATGCATGTATTTGATCAAGTTTAAACAAATTAAAACCAATTTTCTGGAGTTCTTGTAACCTTTTTTTTACACAGTATGATCTGACATCTGCTTAAAACTCATAAGCTTTAAGTTAATCGACATCAAAATACTAATATTTATTTTGAACTCTATTGCAAACCTGCATCTCTCAGACTGTTTTTCTCCCTCCTGTAGATCCTTCACCAGCTCATGTTTCACTGAGACCCACTGTCTGACTGGCTGTTTTAGGGTGTGGGCATCAGAGGCTGTTTTCAGTGCTACCAGGACCACAGTTGAAGCAGTCTTTAGTGCATCCCTGATTCTTCCGGCTCTTCTTTGACAGTCAACTAGCAAGGCATACTTTGTGAGTAGCTTCACCTGAAAAGTATTTTTCAAACATTGCCAAATAAACATTTTCAAAACTCACCATGTCATTGTTAGCCAAAATTAGATTTGTGATCAGCAACTTATTCTACATTCACCCTTTAACTCCCATGAGTGACCAAGACAGAATTTCTCCTTACTGTATCAACACTATATCAAACAGACAAGTAATGAGAATAAAGACAAATACCAATGGATAAAGGGATTATAAGTTAAGCTAATACCAAATTCTCCAAACTTAGATCATAGAAATTGTGAAGCAGACAGTAAGGAGAATTATGAATGAAATCTTGGGAGTGAAAGAGTAATAAGTTTTCCCCTCTTACCCACTCTTGTTCCTATTTGGTTCATCGCAAACCTGTTTCATTTTTGTACCCATAGCAAATTGACCTTATGAGCTAGAAGGCCTATCTTGTCACAGCTTATTTCAGTTTCAGAATCATGAACTGATTAGGAGTGTTGGTGATTCCCCCTAGAAAGAATACCAGTTCATGAAAAGGTTACTCCCCTCTAGTGCTCCACACTAATGGTAGCCAACTAGCCACAGACTAGTGGAAATTCAGTTTTGGCTAGTGGTTTCTGCTTTCCAACAGCCAGTTTGGCTAGTAAACAAACTACAATTGCTGTAACATCTAAGATGTCACTGGCCACTTGGCTAGTAAGTTGAAAAGTTCAGCACAAAACTTTTTGTCAAAGTTTCCCTTAAAGTCTTCCAAAACCCCTTTATACTCCTGTGCTGGGTTGTTCTTTACTTCTACATGTGTTTAGCTACCAGTAATTAAGAAATTTGTCGAATTCTGGCAGTTGTTGACTGTATGAAAGGACCTTGTTCTAGCTTAGAACACCTGCTTCCCATAAGACAGTCTTGAAACAATACTTGAATGTAACATTTTCAGCGAGGAAAACTCTCATGTATAGGGTCAAACCATAGTTCAACTGAACTATTAATTATTTCAATAAACTTTAAATTATAGTACCTTCATCAATTGAACAGACTTTACCTCTTCAGCTTGGAAAATGATTTTCTCTTCTGTTTCAGCTCCAAAGCTACAGATTTTTAACTCATCACAGGGAAGAGCCAGCAATGGCACTCCGTCAGTAAAACAGTCACTTTGATAGGACACACAGCCTACATGGTAAACAGTACTACCCAGCCATCACAGCTCATTAAGAGATAAAGGAATATCAGGGTCTTCAAGAGCATCGTGAATAACCTTGCTTGCTTGCTGTGCAACTGTAACACATTCTCTCAGAATGTGAATTCTGTGAAGAAAACAAAACTGTGAATCAAAAACTGCACTTTGAATGACAACATACAGTTGTACTTCACCCATCACCTCTCACAAACTGACTAGTAACAAACAGTAGAATACTTTCCTTCCACAAGATAAGGAGTTCTATTTGACAATGGAGACCATCCATTTATTCGAAGAGAGAGTGAAGAGAGCCCCTTCTCCATTTTTCCACCATCATAGTTTTTCCAGGACTTGACCACTTGAATGAACTTGAGCAAGTCATTAGCATGACAAAAAGCCTGGTCAAACTGACCCTTAGATATGAGCTGAACAATAATCAAATAAATTGTCTTGCCAAGTTGGTCCAGTGAAGGAATAAACTTGAGATATTTACCATTCTGAATAGATACTGTGTCGCTGAGCAACGTACTCACTAAACAAAAATCCATAGAATTGTATATTAGTCAGTAATCATTTTAATTTTCACATTACTTCTAATGAAGGATAAGTATGAACTCTTACAAACAAAATTAACATTTTTCAACCATTTTAAGGAAGTTGTTCATTAGTATTTTACTACTACTAAAGTCAGTATTGTCAGTTCACCAAAATGATCTGGGGTGTTCTAAGAAGGTATACAGGTGTATTGTTTCCCACTATCACACAACTAGAAACTATATTTCGTGTAGGAGACAAAAATCATTTTGAGATTGATTATCAAAGATAAGAAATAAAAAAAATTCTGAGGTTTCTTCAAGTCTCTTTTTTATATTTGGATGCTTGGAGAGGAAGGGACAAAAAAAGTCCTAAACATTCAGGGTTCTCCTTAAGTACTGGCCACCATTTTAGAACATAAAAAAAAACTACCTTGATTTTGAGTTGTGAAAAAACAGCAAATTTTTTGAACAAACAACTTCCTTGAAGGCCATTTTCGCATAAACATCCAGAAAAATATTTAAGGTTAAATTACATTTTCATGCTGGTTGAGCACCCATTCAATCTGTACCTAGCTCATGTTTACCTAGCCAACCAACTATCATATCACTTTGCATATACTTCCAAACAAATGCATAAGATAGAATTTTAGAGCCCATACATTTTAAATAGATTAAGTACAAACCAACTCAATAGGGGGTAACTGGGTCTTTATTTCCTAAGACCATATGTGATGCTCCCCATGACAGGGAGGTAAATAGAAGAAAAGAAAGAAAAAAAATTTTTTGCAGATTTTTACAGAGAGAGGAAAACAGGAAGACCTGGAGAAAATACTCTTGGAGTGAGGACAAGAACCAAAAACTGAGTCAACCCACATCTCATGCCAAGTCCAGGAATTGAACCTGCATCACAACATGGAGGGGGGGGGGTGAGTCCTCTCACCCCTGTGCCATCCCCTCTCCCAGAAACAATACTTTGTGGGCAGCATGCCCCAAGATCCCAGAATGCATGCAACTAACCATATACTGGCTAATAGCCAATCCTTTTTGAAAACTCTGTACACTTATTTTGCAGCTCTCACTTACCTAAATTTGAGGAGTTTGTGATTTCATCAAGGTGCTTCCCTTTTGCTTTGACTTTTTTCAAAGTCTCAATAGCACATCTCAGAAACTTGGTTGAAAACAATGTGTATTTTGACACAGATTCTTCTGCAACTTTGCAACCCAACTTGCTGCCATTTTTGGCATTCAAGGGTGATCGTAGCAGAGAAAGATAGTCCTAAAAGAAAATTAGAGAATTGCTTCATAAACATAATCATGCCATCTTTCAAAATGTTGTTTCATGTACTCACAAACATATTAAATATTTCGCCTTTTTTAACCCTTTGACTTGGGGGTGACTAGCATCTCATTTCTCCTTACAATGTCACCCCCAAAACACACATAATTTGAGAACATGAGAATAACGGAATTGATCACCAACGGAAATGATCACCGAGGAAAGAAGCTCTCAATTGTTGAATTAATTCTACTTATTGTCAGTATCTTTGGAAATGTGTAAAGTTCAGTTTGCAAAACAAGTGTATTACATGGGTAAAACATGCATTCTCCCGTCGATGAAGGCAAACGAATACCCTTTCCATCGATCGTGCGCAATTATTTTTCAGAAGAATGGTATTCCACATTTACTAAAATTCAATCGATGGAAAGTCAACATCGTTTCCCTGTAGCTTGATGATAATCATAAAACTGCACAAAACTTTAAAAGCTATCATAAGCTTGCTTTAAGGAAACATAATTGCAAAACTATACTGGCGAAGACGGACCTTGGTGTCTTCAAACAAATCGTTTGTTTCACCATTCAGAAGCGCCTTCAGAATTCTTTCTCCCTCCATGTATCCAAGAGGTCCGTTCCATCACAGGTTTTTCATCGTAATGGCTCTTGAAGAAGGTCCTCACGGATACTTTAGTCGTGAGTTCCCGCTAGTATTGGTGAAACACCACTAATCAAATCAAAAATGGCGCCTTCTTTTTCACAGGATTCCATGTATGACCCCGTAAAATGTCCTGAGCTCGGTATATATTTTCAATGTATTCCAATGTATTCCAATGTATTCCCATACATGGACTCCTAACCCAAAACTGGCTGTGTGGAATCAAAATTATCTTCGTTTGTCAGTCAACTCTTCCACACATCCGGTGAGAAAGAGTAACATACAGTCACTTCCATAGTGTAGTAGATGTAAAAAAAAAATAAAAAAAAACTGTCCGAAAAGTATGCAACAGGCGGACTTGTCTGGGCGGTAAAACTTCCACCGGCTGCCGCAGGGTTATCATTTGTGTGATATCATTAATTTTTTTGTTTACAGCACCTTTATTGACCAATATCACTGTATGATTTTGGTGGTTCTTGTTTGTAGAATGTCGATACCATTGTTCCCCTGTTTATGCGTAACAGTGGGAAAGAGCAAAATGTTCAGTTCCTATTGAAACTAAAACTGTGTGTGTAGATGTATAACGCAAGTGAACACTTTATTGATTTAGGAAGAACTCGCGGCAACAAATATTTTAGAAGGTGATCTCTTGCACTCAATCAATCAATAATCTTTATTTATACACGATAAGTATTAAAAACGACACTTCGCTTGTGGGGTCGTGTCTAAATAATTAAGTAAGATAACTAATGAATTAGAGAATAAATAGGATATACCCAGCTAAAATCATATCGCTACTTACTACTTGCAAGTCGAAAACGATAAAAGCTTAAGCTTTTATGCACATCAAACTTTTATGAGAACAAAGTGAGGTGCATTTTGATTGTATTTGTGCTTACACACTGGAGTCTAGAGAAAAGCCACAGGTATCAGATTAACCTTGGTAGTGGTTAGAACGAGGACGTGTCTGTCAGGGTAAGATCGTTTCTAACTAAAAAATTACCATATGAATCTTCTCTTCTTGCTTTAATGGAACAAAGGGCTGTTGTAAGAAAATTCTCCCTGATTCAACTCTGCTATTAGTATGGAACAAGATCACTCAACAAATGGACAATCAAGTAGCAATTAAGCTTATTTGTCCATGCCATGGAAAAAAAAAACCTGAATTTATGTAACTGTAGAGTTCACTAAAACAACTTCGAAACAGGAATCAGAAATTAATTATTCAACAAACTTCTTCAGCAGCAGATCTGTAAAAAAGTTTTTATCACTGACACACAATTTATCTTCTTAATTCATTTAGGAAGGTTTTGAAGGAGATATTTGTGGGGGAGCTACAGCCAGATGAAACAGTAGATGCCATGAGAGAAGCTAGATTGTTATCCAATGTAGGTTTAAATTTTTAGCTCGTATTAAACGACAGATATGCAAGAGAGCATAATGTACAACAAGCAACATATACCCTGAACTTAAAAAACTTAAATTTGTCAAATGAACATCCAATATTTTTTTACTTTAACTGAAATAACTGAGACTTTCTGAGGTTGCCTAGAAATGATGAATTGTACACTGCTCATAGGGGAAAGTTGGTATGTGGGAGATTCAACATGGTGAATACATTTGGTCACTATATTGGACGGGTGGAAGATCTCGGACAAGTGATAAAGTGAGAGGCAAGGTGGGGGGGGTTTCTGGTTTTTCTCCTCCTCTTCCCTCCCTTTTGGTTTGTCACTCCTCCCAGATCAATTCCACCCATCCATTATGGCAACCAAATATATTTGCCCCCTTGAATCTTGCATGCACACCAACTACGGCCTGCAAGCAGGCTAGATGAATTGTGGACATAGAAATAGTAAAAAAAAAATTTGATGTAACTTGTGATATTCCCTACAAGTATTGTAGCATAGCTGTTTGGGAGAGTGCTCTCAATTCCCACTGTCTTTGTAACAACAAGTGCCAGATTGAATTTTTCACCTTTTTTTAGCTAAATCATCCTAACATTGACAAGTTCTTGGATAGTTTCATGGATGGAGAGTTCTTCTGCATTGTTACAGAATATTGTGAGGTGAGTTTGAATGTTTATGTCAAATATATCTGTCTTGATTTAAAGTCTGTTTTTAATTTGGTGATACACATGTGATGTTACTTAGCATATCATGATATAGTGACTGCGAGATCATCTTCTTTGTTCTTTTGTTCTCTCCCCGCCTCAATTTAATTCATAACTCAATATTTACACATTGAAAAGCACACAGCAACTGACA
>NC_142529.1:31202294-31227294 GCF_964205215.1 Stylophora pistillata
GAAGTTTGATTCTAATGTGATCACTATTTTGAATTCATGATTTGCAGACCACCATTGTCCCTCGTGTCGGTTTGGATGTTCTCCAGGCAGACTTTGGGCAGATGCTGGATCCTAAGGCTGTGGAGCAGAAGGTAAATGGTTTCAAAAAAGGGTTTAATTCCTTTGGTTTAGTTCACTGTGAATCAGAGCTCAATTGTTTATTCTGTTTTCTGTGTTTACTTTATACAGACAGTAAACATCACAAATCATACAAAGGGAAAAATCACGTGCATGTGGATGAAAGGTGAAAACTTGTACTTTTTAGGTCATTAACAATTGTTGTTTGCCCATCTCTAGTTTGAGACCTATAATTTAAATTGCAAATAAATGTTACATTGTGATTTCTTCTTGTGTTATGTTTTGCTCCTTTTTGTCTGATAGACACAACAAGGAATATTTTCTGTTTCCCCAGATGAAGCAGACATCCTTCCTCTAAAGACTGCATCATTCCGAGTGACATTTAGACCAGTAAGTTATTTGATACTGTCAGTAAACACTGTCTATGCTTCTTTCATTGACTTGGACTTGGTTCATTTTTGCCTTTACTGTCTGATTCTGTTTACAGTTCAATTTGTAATTCTAATTTTTTTTTTAATAGAATGCTGCTAATCAGGTTTTTAGTGCTGACCTGGAGTGTTATACATTTTATAAGGTGAGGGATTTATTTCCTGTGCTGGTGTACCTGTTAAGAAGCCTAAATTTTTTTTTAAGCTCATAACAACCATTTATTTATTTGTCATGAATTCAAGGTTTCTGATTCAAATTGTTGATTTTGAGATAGCAAACTGCAGTTCTAGTTCAGTACCCATATAACTGATTTTCATTTGATAAATAGAATTTACTCCTTGTTTCCTTTGTACTTGCTTCAAACACTTCACACTTCAGCAATGGAAGTTATCACTCAGAATGAAGAAATGCATGTCCTTGCTATTACTTTTTATTGCAATTTTCCAGGGGATTATTCCCTTAAATACACACCCCCCTCCCTCCGCTTCTGTCGAGAAGGGGACACCCATGGTGTCACAATCAGAGGCTAGGAATTGTGGTAAAAAATCTTATTCTTTGTCAGGCAATTAACTTGAGAGTTCTGATAGTGTCATTAAGATGTTTTTTGATGTTTAATTCTCTGCCTATCAGGTGAAGTATGCCCTTGATATTGAGTCACACCAATAGTTATTATAATATTATTTGTATTTTGGAACTGAGAATGAGAGATTATCGACTGGTTGAAGTGTCCTCCCTGGTGTCTTTCGCTCAGTGCTACAGGTTTGTGCTGAAATTAACTTTAATAAGTAATTTGAACTGAACTCTGTTTATGGTTAGATTCAACGATACAGGGCTTTAGTTCTGTTTTTGTTTCCATATTCTGTTATTAGCTTAAGTGTTTTGATGTTACATCTAGAATTTTCATTGATGAAACATCAATGAATCCAAGTTCCTTGTTTCAACAAAAAAAATTGATTGGATTTTATTTTTAGGACTCACATTTGCAATGCGGACTGAATCATTTATCCCCAGAAGTCAATGGGATGTACAACAGCTGGTAAGTGATAATTTAGCCATTCACACCAAAGCTAAAACACACGTTAAAGCTGTTTTTTCAAGCATGGTTTGATATGTTTTCCCCATTGAAGATTCTCAAACTGATTATTCAGGTCAACCTAATTTTAAGAAAACATTTTGCTTGTGTAAATGGGACAAATGCTTCACTACACTACCCTTGTTAGAATAATGCTGTTCCTAAACTAATGGATAGAAACAGTTTTAGTCCACCATAATGTATTACTAGGTGGTGCCAGTATGATTGTATTCTGTTAGTTGACAAAGCATATGATTAGTAACTTGTTCCTTTTTTGGAATGTTTAGGTCTTTCCAGCCACTACTGTGGATGGCATGTCCTACAGAACACTGCTGTTGACCAGCAATGGGCAGAATCCGATCCATTTTGCATTTGATGACAATCTGTTAGGGTAGTTACAAAACAAATTGTAAGATTTTATCTTTATTTTTCTACCTTGGGTCTGGAACAAGTATGGTTGAAACTAGAGGAGAAATAAGTTATAGCAGTCTGTAAGAAACCAATGGAAGTGGGAACCTTAGCAAAAATTAAATTAAATAATAACTTCTTACCAATCAAGTATAAGGGCTGTACTGGGAAAGATTCACCTGAGGTTGTGACAGTACAGCCGAGCCCAGCAAAGTGTGTACAAAAATAACAGCGGGCCAATAATTCCTGGTGTGGCTTTAGAGCAAGTGAGGTTAGTCAGTAGTTTAGTGTGTGGCAATCATACCACACTGCTTATTTTGAATTTGCAGGCTTTTGCAAACAAAAATACATGGCTTATGACACAGCAATACATACAATCAAATGCAATTTTTGTCTAGCAAGTGACATTTATTTTGTAACATGTGATATATGAAACTTTGTACTGAGTACTTTACAACTTTGTTTGGGAAATAAGCCTTGTTGGATCAGCAGAGATTCCATCTCTAAAACTCAATAATCAGGTTGTAATCTTAGGACATTTTCGATTGAACCATTACTCTTTGATTTGAATCCATAATGGCATGGTTATCAATTATGAACAGCTCCTTGTTATATTTTGACTAAGATTTACCAATCCATTAGTTACTGCTTTGAAATCAATCTTAATTTAAGTATCTCTGTTGTTTTAATAAGAGTAAAAAGTTCATGTTAAGTGGAAAACCAGGTGATTTGTTATATCTGATTGTAAATTTTTGGGGTTTTACAGGGAACTGTTCATTTCAAACCAACCTGTTTAGGTACAGCATCAACAAGGCTGTTTGAGGTCAAGAATGCTTCCAGGATTGCACTGAGGTGTGTTCAATGTTCTCAACCTTCCTAAGTGTCAAACTAAGGCCACCTTCCCTTTCCCCATCAATTAAAATTTATCATTTTTCCTAGAATGAGGAATCTAGTAATGTCAGTCCCTTTTATCATGAACCCCTGGCTCAGGAGATCTGGGCAACTGGCAACCACTCCCTGTGTACCTGACATAAAAATAAATTATCCTTATACATCCTTATCCATAAGAATATTAATGATTACTGATATGTGACGATCAATTCAAAACTTCAATGTCCCCTCCCTCCCTACAGAATAACCATCATCTGAATGGAAGCGGAAGCAGTAGCGGGTTGAACCTTGCATGACTGGGGTGGGTGGGAAATTTGTAGAGATGTGTCCAGTCTCTCCAGCAGAATACAAGTGTTATATCCTTAAATATCAATGTATTTAAGGTAAATACTTCACTAGGTTTTATAGCTTGGCCAATGTGTAGAAAGCCATGGTCACTGTTTTTTTCTTAAGAAAAAAATGGGCACATTTGAACCCTTTTTTTTTCCCTTCTCAGGAATTTGAAGAAACCAGTTATCAAAAGTTCAAATGTCAGGGGTTGTGGGGGGGGGGGGGGAAAGGGGCAGAGATGCTGAAGCTTTGAATTGATTGATGCAGTACTGTAATATAATGTAATTGTAATGTCAACAAACCTTATTTTACCCATCAGGTTTGCATGGAAAACCCTGGACCTCACTTAAAAAGTCTTAGCATTGATCCCTCTAAAGGAATCATTCTACCCAATGAAACTCGGGTGGGCATTTTAAGTGTACTGCAAATTTTTTTCTAAATTGTTAATTGTCTTTTAGGATCCCCTGTAAATTGTTACAGGGTCTCTAGTAAAACGAAACATTTTTGATGGTATACTGGTCTTATATACACGTCAGTTATTCTCATAAATTATATCTTCAATCAGGTTTTACATATTTGATAGAATTAATTGTTACACTGTCATAAGCCCTGTGTTGTAAATAATTCCTTATTATCTTACATTATAGGCTCACACCATCAGCTTTAACTCTCGTAAAGAAGAAAAATAGGTGATTAAGACAAAACTCACTGTCAAAGGATTGCAGGCAGATGCCCAGCAACAGTAAGGATTGTCATTTTCCTATCACAAGCTAATTTAATTATAATGCAACCATTCATTTTTTAAGGTAATTATTTGTTGCATGTGAATCTATGTATTACCAACTGAAGGGACTCGATTGCATTGTTCTCTGTTTGCAATATTTGTGAACTGAATATTTCTCTGTATATTCTTCTTGTATCTGCACTTGTGTTTATTAATTCCTTGGACAACTGCTCACTGGTATGTGATCTTTATTTAAAATGTATTTTGTTCGTATTCTTTTATTTCAGGTATCATTTACTCCACAGAATCCTGGTTTATACTCAGTGGATTATCTGGAAGTGATAGCTCTTGGAGCTACCAATTGTTCAGTTATAAAATGCACTGGAATAGGTAAAGGTAGTGATATGTTTGTGCTTTCATAGGCTCTAACAGCTCATAAACTCAGAAGACTAGTATAAAATGATTAAATAAATTATATATTCAGAGAAATGTCATCATTTGATGTTTATCATAAGGATGTGTTTAATTTATTTTAGGGTGACTTGAAAGGCTTTATAAGGTAGTCCATGCATAGAAAAAAGTTGAGATGGCAAAAATTACATTTGCCTAAAAGTAATGGAGTCTCTAATTGGCCACAGAATTGTTTATAATGGGGTTGAGGTTCTGAGAGCCCAGTGTCATAGACCTGAGTACCCCTCCACTCTTTCTTCAGTCAACAGTAATCTCACATCAATCATGGACATTGTGAACCACACTTGCTCTCTAATCAAGGAAGTTCCTGTTGAAAAATGTTCAAATTTTTCTTAATTTCAATCTGTTCTTTAGGGCCTGAAGTTGGTCTTGACTCTGACTATCTTGATATGGGAGTTGTAGAATCTAGCAAGTTTTCAGCTAAAAGTTTCAAGGTTGTTAACAATTCAGATGTTCCTGCAGCTTTTCAGGTCAAACACTTCTGGATTTACTCTCTTTATTTAACAATTATTCATGAAAGGTAAATAATTGTTTTGGTGTAATTGTTCAGTTACTTCCAAAAGAAATTGGTTATCTCCTTCAGGAACATTACTTCATTTTCCCTTGGTGCAAGGTCAGCTCCTTTGAGCACTAAATCATGTTTAAATTAGTGTTTTCTATGATATCTGGGAGATTAACAAGTTCCATGATAAGGGAATGACATCACCATAAGACTAGTACTAGAGAAAAAAGATCAAGTCCAATTTGATAATTAGTTAATTATGAGCAAAAATAACCAAAAAAATATTCACTGAGTCCCTGTTGCCTTTGAAATCTTTTGAAAATCTGGTAATCTATCTGGTGCTTATTATGTAAGCATAATTGCTATGGATAAAGGTCACTTATCTTAAGAAATTCCCATGTTTACAAAGTTTAACAGATGCTTCCACCTTCAGAATGCATAAAAAATCAGCTCATGTCTTTTGTTAGATGGTTTTTCCCTCCGACCTGTTTTTCCCCTCTGGCTAAGTCCATTGGAGGGAGATCGCTATAGGGCTACTTATAATTATAATTTACAGATAAACTACAGGTCTCGTTTTCCGATTGGTGTCATATTCTTCATAATGGCAGTGTTATGGAAAAGAAATTGTTTTAGATAATAACTTGATATCAACAGATAAACCTTTAGCTTAAACACTTAATTGTTTGTTCTTATGTAATAATTTTTGCTTTTGTTAGTTCATGATTGATTGTAGTCAAAGTGTCTTGAAGCTCGAATCAACTTGTGGTCTGTTACCTGGCAAGGGTTCCCAGGGCATAATTGTACGCTTTTCTCCAACAAATCCAATTACTACAGGAGACTAACTTGTCTTGTGCAAAACCAGGTCAGTGTTAGTATTAAACTGGTAATATTTTCTGTTAGTTTAAACTGTAATCTTCCTAAAAAAATTTTGTATTCATCTGATTTTTTCAGGATCCATTGTTTGTTGATTTGTTTGGGACTTGTCATACAGAACAAGTGAAACCAGGTACATTCAATGTCAATGTTGATAATCCACTCCATCTTTAATACCCATGGTGAGTAACCAACTAAGCCAGAATTTTTCCCTACAATATCAATACTATCAAGCAGAAAAGCAGGGGAATGTTAGTTGGTCCACAACTAAATTATCAGTAGTAACATAATAAGAACTGTATGGCAGGCAGTAAAGAGAATTACTAAAACTAGATATTGGAAATGGAATGGTTAATGTTTGAACAATTGCAATTGACTTTGAATTAATTCAAATGAGCATGAAACTCAGTCTTACATTTCTCCATCATATTTACTTTATGATAACAAGTAGGCTTCTGGATGGAGGTACTAGACAATTACCATAATATGTAACATGAAAAAATCAAAGGCTCCTTAGAGCAACCTCATGGTATGAATTTTTGGTGCCCTTGACGTAACCTGCGATCTGGCTTTCTTTGGAAAGTTTTTTTGATCGTGGGCAACACGTGCTGGCCCAATTATTGTGTTTGTACTTTGTAAGCGTTTTGATGGAGAAAAATTGTCGTAAATTGTGAATGAGTGAAGAATTAGTTAAGATACCAGCAGCTACAAGATAAAATCAACGAAGTTTGGTGTTAACCAATTTGCAGTAAGCTTAAGCTCACTTCATATTTGCGGTGTTTAGGTCTTCATGCACAAAATTTACAAGGAAATATGCAGCAGCAAGAGGGGAGAATTAACCTTCAGATCTTGAGAGTTAAAGTTTTTAAGATATTTAGGCTTCAATTTTGTTCAGAGGAGTTCATACACGATTTACTCAGTTGATAAAATAAAATAAAAGACAATTCTGTGTTTCAAAAGATTTGTACATTGTACAGGTGGAAGAACAATAGGACACGTAGTCCCCTACTAGGTTCATCCACCTAAACCCAACCCACCCATCCCACCCCGGGGAAGGACATCCATCACACAGTAATCTCATGCGTCTCCTACCCCTCCTGCAGGAGATGGGACCTCCATTAATTTTATTTGTCCCTATCTGAGAAGACTAGAATATCTAACCACTTCTTGATGTTATAAAAGGGAAGCATAATTCTTCTCAATTATTTTAAGACCTTGAGTGTTGGTCCGGCCGTGGCTTGAACCCTCGACCTCCCACACAACTGTCCAGCCCTCTATCCATCGAGCTAGCTGGGAGGCGGTCAGTGTAAGTGGCACCAAGCTTTTGTAACCATCCGGTCAGTCTTAAAAGATCGATATGATGATGATTTGTTGACAGAAATATTGATAATGGCTCTATCTTTTTTCTTTAAGGAAGCCGGGGAGTTTGCAGTGAAATTACATGATGTACTTGAAGCCCACAAAGCAGTCATGAATTATAAGTTGTCAATGGATGAAGAAAAAAATTCAATTTCTAGGTTATGCACTCCTTATAACACGTTTTTGTTACATTGCAATGCTGTGGACTTTGCTGATGTCCTTCACAGAGTCAAAACATGTTTAATCATGGACAGTAATGTCAAAGACATGCTTCAAATTTCGCAACAGTTTTTTGTCACTGGAAAGCCAAAGACACAGCTAGAGATGAGAAATTAAAGAGCTGTCTAGAGGTTACAAACATTATAAAGTCAACATCAAGGTTTTAAGTTTTTCAACATGCTAAGTCGGGAAATTCAATACTCTGAAAGCATCAGCTTGTTTATCAAAGGCTTTAAAAAATTCTTCTTTGAATTTTTAGTTTATAAATATATTCTTTGTTAAGCTATGTACACACCTTTTCTTTTTTTTTTTTTTTCTTTCTTTTTCTTTTTAACTTAATCTAAATTTTCATTCAGCACCTTTGATTTGTATGGTTTATCCTCTAGTTAAATAAGGAAGCCTATTCTTAGTAAGCCCCCAGCTTCTAATCGGCTTCCTTGCTGTTACCTAGCTCTTCAGTTCCTTTGATTTTGAAGTTAATTTAGTTAGAATAGTTCATTTTATCTTTGATGTATCATAAATTTTGTATTCGGTTAATTTTTTTACTGGTAATGGCAAACTAAAATGAATGAATGAACGAATGAACAATGATAATCATTAATTATAGTAGAAAACATATTTATGAAATGCTTTCGGTATGAAATAATCCCTAACCCTTTGATTTGACCCTTACATGTGATTACCATCTAATTTCTCCTTACAGTATCACCCCTGAATCACACGTTAAGGTCATGAGAATAGAGGAAATGATCACCATCTTTATTGTTAAAAAAATTCTCCTTGTAAGCACCTTAGGAAATGTATAGAGAACAGTATGGAGAATATGCAGGTGTAGAGGATTAGTAGTGGTGACTTTTGTTAGTATAGACACTGACTAAAGTTGTCCTTCAGTCATGTAATTTAGCTAATTAAAAGTGTTACTGTAAACTTCAAGAATGAAATGGTTAATTCATTAATTTGTTAATTCAAACATTGCATGAAACATTTCTTCCAGCAACAAATTCTTCAGCTGATGGTTGGAAACAGAACAGTGCTCTGCTCCACAGAGAGAGAAGGTAGGTCACCCTTAAAATCAACTGAGTTTCATCATATCACGAACTTTACAGCACAAGTATTAACTATTGTCTAAACTTGCAACTTTTTTTACATTGCTCCTTTTCACATATCTTTCTAATTCTTCTGTGAACACAGATGGTCAATACTCACTATCTGAGAAAACAGTTGATACGTTCCTGGAGCAAGATGTGCCAGTAGATGTGCTTGATGACCTGGTACTAAAACAATCTCCAGAGCACAGGAACCCCAATCCTCCTCTATCTCATTCATTTTCACAAAAATCGTTCACGCAGGTAATTTTAAACATCGAGAAACTAGCTCTGAAATTCAGAGAATGCCTTCACTGGCTTCAGAAAATTCATATTTGTTTGGTCCTTTGCATCAATGGGAATGGTCTAGTAGAGTGGTTTTGAGGTTGAAATAAGTGGGGAAAAAGAGGTAAGAGAGATTAAAAGAGTCGCTGTCAGGCTCTGCAGCTTCTCTTGTGGCTATGTTGCCCAATCATGGAGTGGCATTGGTGTCCACAGAAGCTGCAGGGGTGGGAGTGGCCAGTGGGTGTGTAAGTTTGGGGTCGTTTTCAGCATTGGCAAAATATAAGTTATGAACTACTAAGTGAGTATAATTTAACCTCTAGCATATAAAATGTGGATAATTCAATGAAAAAATGAAATCACTATAATTAATTACCAATTGTTGGAATGCCATGGTCTCAATTTTGGCCACTGTGAAAATTATGTTAATCACTGTGTATTGTCTGCTAATGAGGAAAGTTTTCTGAGAAAACTTAGTAAAATGCTTCTGTGTTTTTTAACCATGATTAAAACAGAGATTTGTGTTAAATGATCAAAGAAACTGGTGTTATCAGGGAAATCTTCATCCCCCTGGGTAATCTAGTATTTTAAAAAAAGAAAAACAGGAGTAAAGGAACATATATGTAAGATACAATGAAAATATATGAAGTTCATATATTTTGAACTGCAGTATTAGATACGTATGATGCATGATCCTCGCAGTAGATAGCGCTATTTAAGCAATAGCGAAAATCATACATATCTAATACCGCAGTTCAAAATATATGAACTTCATATATTTTCATTGTATCTGATTTATCACTTTCACGGGTTCATTACGAATCAACTTAACGGCTTGCTCCCAGTTGGCTTGTTAGCTCAATTGGTAAGAGCGCTGCACTAGTATCGCAGAGGTCAGTGGTTCCAATCCCGTACAGGCCTGATTTTTTTTTCAGGTCTGATTTTCACTATTGCTTAAATAGCGCTATCTACTGCAAGGATCGTGCACCATATGCATCTAATACCGCAGTTCAAAATATAGGAACTTCATATATTTCATTGTAGCTGATTTATCACTTTCACGGGTTTATTATGAATCAACTCAACGGCCTGCTCCCAGTTGGCTTGTTAGCTCAATTGGTAGAGCGCTGCACTAGTATCACAGAGGTCAGTGGTTCGAATCCCGTACAGGCCTGATTTTTTTCAGGTCTGATTTTCGCTATTGCTTAAATAGCGCTATCTACTACAAGGATCGTGTATCATATGTATCTAATACCGCAGTTCAAAATATATGAACTTAATATATTTCATTGTATCTGATTTAACAACCTATGTTAAGTTGTTTGCACGCTGAACTTTCTAATATTGGACTGAGTCTGAGCATGGTTTTTTTTTTTAGGAATGAGAAGACCCTTTTGGGGTTGGAGAAAAAGCATGGCATCAGACTACGCTGGCAAGAAAATGATGCTACCTTTCGAACTACACAGCAGCAATTGAGTAAAAAGAAGCAGGACATTGAGGTAATGAGATTACACAAGATGGCATCAGAAAGAATTTTTCTCTTGGAGTTAAAAGCAAAACATGCAGGTCTTTACTTTTTTTATGTAAGATGCAGTCTCAAACTTCATTGAGCTGGTTTCACCAGGTCAGGATATCATTCTCTGACAAGAGAGTTGAGTGTTTGAGTACTTAGATATTTATAACACAGAAAAAGAATTCTTCCAACTCAGCTGTAATTACGACCTCCACAACGCTTTCCATTTTCATTGATTTGCATGAACAGACACAGTCGTCAAGTTGTGTAGGTTAACAGTAGATTCCTTTGAATGAACTAAAGACTTAGTAGAGTGCCAAGTATTGATTGTCATCTTTCAGCTTCATTGCAAAGCACGACTGAAGAGATCAGGGGATATACAAAATGTATTAGATTATTCTAAATGTAGTGGCTTCCAAGATTGCGTTTTGAAATACAAGAACTTTCAGGTTATTAATTAAGTCTTTCATATCAGATGGCCAAGCCATTGCGATAAAATTGGCCAATCAGATTGACAAAGTGGTCAATTCAATGAATCAGGGCCTTGCCACGTTGAATAGACTGATGAGAGATGAGGTAGTCACGTTTGAGGACATTGAAGATCCAGGCGGTGAGCTATATACTGTGAACTTCATTTTTCAAATGATACCAACAATGTGCCAGCTGATATAGAGTAAAAGTTGGTACACTTGATGTCTTTGGGAGACAGGTGTAAGGAGGAACAGACCTTGGTGAAAAAAGAAATGCTTCGATTTTTCACGTTTATTGCTGAGCAAATAAATGTCATCACTTCTTACTTGGATGGGGAAAATGTGAATGGAGGTTTGCGGTCACTCCTTCAACAGAAAGTTGATGTCTACAAAAAGGACCTAAAGTTACTGAGATGTATGTGTGGAGACTCGGTTACTTCTCCTACTTTTGAAGAGCCTGAGGAAACCTACTTACATTTCAATGAAGTTGAAATAGAAACACCAATCGACGTTGAAAATCTTTATGACTTTACTCTCTTTGAGGACTTAGAGTGTCATAGCACACCTATAAGGGGGTGGAATGATGAGGACTTTCACCAATAATTAAAGTAATTATGACCGTTTCAAAGTTATGCATTAAGTAAGGCCTGATGCAAGCCAGTTGGCTCATTGAGGCAGGCGCTCAACTGCGGTTTCTGTAGCAAGAAATGTGTAAGAGCATTTCTACTCCCCCTTGGATGGGATGCAAGTCCATCGCAGGGTTACCCCCAGCATTAAATTCGCTGGTTCCCATTTATTCACCTGGGTGAAGAGAGGCACTGTGAGAGTAGTGTCTTGCCAAAGAAAACAACACAAGGTCTTCGGCCAGGGATCGAACCAGAACCACTCAATCCGGAGTGGCGAGTGCACTCACCAGGAGGCCACTGCGCTTCCAAAGTTATGCATATTTTTCAGTTACTTTTTAGTGAGGATAGTTTTGCAAAGTACATCACAGCCTTGTACTATTTCAATAAATCAATGTAATTCAAAAAATGTTATACATTCAAGAAAAACAGTTACTATCAGTAGTGCATATACATTTGCGAATTTGGATGTAACATTCTTTTGTCCACTTGCGGTTTGATACTAATTTATAAATTCACAGCCGTAGCGTATTACTAGCTGTAATTACAATAAAGCTGTAATTCCAAACATCAAACTATCTTCCTGGACTCTACAGAATCAACAATGAGAACCCTCAAACTTTTTAAGATATCAAACGTGCCTGGATAGCCCAAGTAGATTAGATACTGATAAGTGACCCTTCTGTCTAAAATGGTTCAAGAAGCTAGGACAACGTTCTTTTTGACCTGCGGGTAGTCCCTTTCTACCCAAGTGGCCTAATGACCCAGTTTCTGTAGTTGAACAAACAAAATCGAGTCCTAGACGATAGTTTTCCAAAGATTTAAAAATAGGTGTTAAACAATCTTCTAATGCAGGGTATATAGGTTATCACTTTCAATCATTTTCCAATTATTTGAAAATGGAGTACTTAAAACAGGCCCTTTTTGCACATTTTATTCCACATTATCCAAGAAGTTACAAACTGGACTGGTCAACCCATTGTGCTGCTTAGCCGACAAGCAACAAAGGGTGAAAAATACTACCGACTAATTGACTGAATATTAACCGACAAGTGGACCCTTCTTTCCCCCCCCCCCCCCCATTCAGACTCTCTGTTGAAATAAGTGCTGAAAACTAGCAAAGTCATAATTTTTAGTCATATCTGAAAATTCGGGGTTATTAAGTGATGTCAGTTATGTGGGGTGTATCACTAGTCACCAGAAACGCGAGAGATAAACCCCGTTCTCTGTTGTTATTTCAAATCTATACAAACTGTAAGTAACAGAAGTCTTCATGTGAAAATTAAGCATTGCAAACTCATCAACCGGTGTGATAGGGCGAGGTGCCGCGAAATCGACCCTGTTTTATGTTGTTATTTTGTAAATATCTGAAAATTGGGGTCATTAACCAGTGTATTAGTGCAGGGTGTACGTGTAATCACTAGCAACTCCCGAAATTGACCCGGTTTTTTGTTGTTATTTTCTAGATATCTGAAAATTGAGGTCATTAACCGGTGTTTTAGTGCGAGGTGTATGGGTAATCACCGGAAACTCCTGAAATCGACCCTGTTTTCTGTTGTTATTTTCTACTGAAATATCTGAAAATTGGGCCCGGAGCATTAAAGCAGAGTGTATAGGTTATCACTCAGGAAACTCGCGAAATCGACCCCGTTTTTTTGTCGCTATTTTCTAGATATCTGAAAATTGGGGTCACCAAACCAGTTTGTTAGGGCGGGGTGTATGGGTAATCACTGGCAACTCCCGAAATCGACCCCGTTTTTTGTTGTTACTTTCTAGATATCTGAAGTTGGGGTACTTAACCGGTGTGTTAGTGCGGAGTGTATGGATAATGACTGGAAACTCCTGAAATCGACCCCATTTTTTGTTGCTATTTTCTTGATATCTGAAAATGGAGGTCATTAACCTGTGTTTTAGTGTGACGTGTATGAGTAATCACTGGAAACTCCCGAAATCGACCCTGTTTTATGTTGTTATTTTCAACTGAAATATCTGAAAATTCGGTCCGGAGCATTAATCCTGTAAAGCTAATCCTGTATAGCTTATCAATCAGGAAACTCACGAAATCGACCCCATTTTTTGTTGCTATTTTCTACATATCTGAAAATTGGGGTCACTAAACCAGAGTGTTCTTGCAGGGTGTATGGGTAATCACTGGCAACTCCCAAAATCGACCCCATTTTTTGTTCTTAGTATCTAGATATCTGAAGTTGGGGTCCTTAACCGGTGTGTTAGTCTGGAGTGTATGGATAATGACTGGAAACTTCTGAACTCGACCCTGTTTTTCGTTATTTTCTAGATGTCTGAAAATTGGGGTCATTCACCGGTGTTTTGGTGGGGGATATAGGTAATCACTGGAAACTTCGCAAGAACAACCCCGTTTTCAGCTATTTTCTAATTTTTGGAAAATTGGGGTCATTAACCGGCCTGTTAGTGCGGGGTGTACAGGTAATCACTGGAACCTCGCGAAATCAACCTCATTTTTCTGTTTATATTTTCTAAATATATGAAATTTGGGGGTAGCCAGTGGCTCACTCAACCCTGTTTTATTAGTCACTTTCTTTGCTCTTCACCCACCCTATATCTAAAGTTATGTCCTGTGTTTGCAGCGATGACTCAGTATCAGACTGGCGTATTTATGACATAATACATTGCAGTTATTAACGATACATGTTGGATGATGGTTGTCGCCATACGATCTCTGAGCGTGGCATCCAAAATCTCAGCTGAATTTCAAAAGGAGGTCCCATTCAGACCTGCCAAGTGTTCCATCTTTGAAAACAAGCGACAAGCTCAAAATCGGTGCGACGTAAAATACCTCATCAAAAAAGTCATGAACAACTGTATGATTGACAGTTATCACACAATCTTTACAATCTATCCAAAAAAAGAAATAAATATTTAATGCTACTAAAAATAATCTCCCTAGCAAGTGTAGTTAGCTTCATAACTGTAAAATCAGAGTTGATTGTTCAGCTCAAACTAAGGTCAAAGCTATTAGTGTCCATCTGTGATTTGCCTTTCTCTTTTCTCCGAACGCACGATTGCTCTCACATTGAATATAATTAATTCAATACAGTACAATTCAATTTTTTTTAAAAAACAGCAGATATTTACTATCAGAAAAGAAATAATGAGAAGAAACCAAGGAAATTTTCCCTCAAAGATGATTTGTATTAATTAAACAATGATATTTTATAGTTGTGAAATAATTTGCAACGAATCACCAAATTCAAAGTGACTTTACTATAGGTACGTTTCATAAGAATAGAAACCATATAAGTACACTTCCTGGTGAAGTACACTTAATATACTGATATGAAACTTGTTCAGTGGAGAGCATTAAAGATAAATGATGTGTTGTTTTAATCCTATACGTGACACGTCCGCAGTAACAATTTAATTTAATTTTTTAATATACTCAATTTTAATTATACAGGTCTTAACATAATATACAAATTAAAGATAAATTAATGATTATTTAAAAAATAAAAAATTCAAAAGATCTGAATAATTAGGTCAGTTTATACAGAATTCAAAGATTCCTCATAAAAATAAACTGCCTCAATGAAGAGAAAAAATTTTTTTACGTATAATATAGTAGCTCAAATAGTATAATTAACATGACAATAATTATTAATTAATTACAAAAATCTATCCTTATTTCCATTAAATTTGTTTTGATAAAATTCATTAATACTGTTCTTAAATGATGAGAAAGATTCAATCATTCTAATGTGTAGTGGAAGACAATTCCACAGGTCTACAATATGATTAAAAAAAGAAAACTTAAAAACATCAGTTCCAAAAAGGCCTTTCCCCAGTGTAACTTCACTATTTCTGATGTTATATTTAGACGTCTTAAAATTTACACATGACAAAACATTAAATTAGTACAACCTTTAAGGCATTTAAAGAAAAAGCAAATAAAAGCAAAAGAAAAAGCAATTCCTTGAAAATGAACTATAGAGTTAACATTCAAAAGTATGCTTAAAGGGTTAAATGACTTTCATCAACAAAAACACTTTCTGGCTCCAGCATAATACTTGGTCTTGGCATTTCAATCAAGAGTGTATTCTCTTAGGCTAATTATTATCACTTAGGTTCTAGAATCAATATTGGGTCATTCTCTTCACTTAGATTATACTATTTAACATTTTATTGTAATGTAGCTAAATTGATCGATGATTTCATTTCCATTGATTGGTCTAATGCGGCATGATGTGAATGAACAGTTGCATTTTGGTTATACCTTTATGGAATTAAATTGACCTAACTTTGATACAGCAATCTAGCCTGATTTCGAACCAGATGGAGGGTTTTTAAAGTTCATTTATCAGTGAAATGTTCAGCAAATTAATTTAATAACTTTTAATTAATCAAATTTGTGACTGCAAAAATACCTTAAATTTACTTACAGTAAATTATTACCCTAAGACTTCCTTCAGAGCTCAACTAAGGCAGATGATGGAACTTTAGACAACTTTTACTCATGACCATTCTGCTCGCTACTTACAAATGTTTGCATATCTAAGTAAAAAATTAGCAGTGAATTTTGGTTTTGAGTTGGCCTCAGTAGAAAAACAACAAATTATTCATAACATTCTAGCAAAAGCCATGTCTTTGAGGAAGTAATTACTGTAACTGTTTTGGTCCTTAACTGAGCCCTTTTTACACAGTACACAATCCTTGTTGACTAAGTGTAACTAAAATAACAGAGCGAATGGCCCCTGGTAAACAAAATGGCTCCCCAGAATCCAAATTTGCACAACACTCAAAGTAAAGAGGGCCATGGGCAGTGCGGATAATGTTCTTTCCCAGTACTTGATCATTATTTAAAACATCACTGTAATTAATTCTGTTTCTTAACTAAACCAGAAAAATTCTATTTCTGAAATAATTCATACATGCATTAAACTGAAATTTACATTCCTTTAGTACATTCCATTTGTAACTCAAACCATCAGTTACATACAAAACGTGGTTGTTTAATGACAACTTCTGCAGTTTTTTAAATACTGTATTTCTTGTTGAAAAGGTCTTGCACATGAGCAATAGTAAATTGCTGATTATTTGCACCTATAAAACAGAAAGTGAACAAAAGCCTTAATATGTAAACAAGATATAAATGGTAGCTACATGTAAGTTTCACATGAGGATTCTATTAAATGGCCCATACACTTCTTTGTGGTTCAACTTACATACATGTACCATAATTTTGAAAAAGTCACAACACCTATAACATTAATGTTTAAAAACTCTGGAGTACTTGAAAATAAATTATTCTTGGTATCAAAACCAGTCCCTGTCAAATAGGATTTTGTACTGTAGTCCCATGAGATGCAACCCCTCACTGAAATTCCTTGTCTCAGACTCTAAGGTAGATGGCAAAATTGTTATATAGGTGACTCAATCAAGACATTGTCCTGTTTGCTAAGATCACAGCAGTGTCTGCATCTTGATCTTACTTATTAACATCATCTTTGATGCAGCTCTTGAAGACATGCTCCCTTCCTTGAAACAAAGTGCCAAACTGTTACATTCATTTTTCATAGTTCTTAGCTTCCATTAATGGACACTTCACGAGGTCCACCAACACCCACAAAAAGGATGTTTTATGTTCCAGTTTTCCCACAAAATGGCAAACCTTAAACAGTGAATGAAATATCTGCAGTGCTCTGTTTGTAAGGGTAACTCATATAGGGTAATTGCTTTATTAAAATCTTAATGTATTGCCTGCTAAGGCAAGGGCAATCAAACACTAGAAAATATACACAATGTACACCATAAAACAAGAGAGAGGCAGGACTGGGGAGGAAAACGGTTGATCAAGGGTTGGTTAAGAACCTATCATCTATTATATGGCCACAATCCACAAATAGGATATTGGCTGCAGATGCCATCTTTGGTTTAAAATGCAAAATAGTACACTCGATTCCATATTCTTAACCTCACTCAAAGTGAATAATTATGGTGAACTTGTCACATAAAATTTCACTGTTTGAAAGCAAATATTGTCTTCTTACCAAAATATTCTCAAAATTTTATGCTTATCTCTTGATTAGTTGCAAGAAATGCTGTTCCAGCCCTAGATCCAAGGTTGTACATTTCACCACTGATATCCAGATATAATGTGGATGTCTGACAACCCAAATCTTCAAGAACCAGGATCTATACATGCAATAAAATAAGGCAATTAAAAAGGTTATATTATCTTCAGTCTTAATTATTAAGATATAGGTCTGACCCGAAAATACTTCTTTTAAATCCCCTAAGGAAATGCTCAATATGAATAACTCATAATTACGGTTAGTATTATTAATGTTTTTTGAAGGTAGGCATCTTAACTCTATCAGGGTGAACATACACAGCTGTATTAATAGTACCTCTTCCAAAAGTTTCTTTCTGTGTCTATCAATTAGTTTTCTTTTCTGCTCCTCCGTGAGTTCTGATACTTTGACATTTAATTCTTTATTAACTTTTGCAGAATCCACAAACTTTTTTTTCTCCATGTCACTTCTTTCTCACCACTTTTCAGATGCTTTCTTATTCTTCTGTTGGTAGGTAAGACCTTTACATTCATCTGCAACTCAGTAAAAGAACATATATGATTCATGAAAAATATATGACCAAGTGCACTAATCACATGCATTGATGTCAGTCAAGACCACATTACAGCCACATAACACTTACTGATTACTAAATTAAAGATCAGTCATTTCCCAACAATGAGCTATCAACACATTGATGATTCAAAATAATTATAAATTGTATTGTGATCTGCAATAAAGCCTACATTTGACCACTTGAAAAATGTCAAGGTATCAATGAAAGGCCTGTTTCCTTTCCAAAACTTCATGCAAGCTAGAGCAGTTCTGAAAAGAATGTCTGAGTGAGAAAACAATTACTTTTATAGGCTACAATAACACAAATCAAAACCATTGTTCCTAATATTAATAGCTATGATGTCAAGCAGTAGCAATACTTAATCATGACATTACGCGTTATACAACATAATGGGTTGTAGGCAACTGACATTACTTACAACCCATTATACAGGTTTTAGTCATTTGTCAGGCAGTGCTGGATCAACTTGTATTGGTATGCATGTATACACGTATTTGTCCTGAGACCCCCTCCTATCTGGAAGAGAGTCTAGAGTAGACATACAGGATAGCCCCTTCAGTGTTGTAAACACTGGTATCAATGGGGGTCCTGTTTACCACCCATCCCACCCCAAGGGAGGACATCCATCACACAGTATTCTGGTGCGTGGGAAATTAACGTCTCCTGCCCCTAACGCTGCAGGAGACAGGACCTCCATTTCATTGTCCCTATCCAAGAAAACTAGAATATCTAAACATTTCTTTATGTTATAGAAAGGTAGCATATCTTTCTCAACTATTTTAAGCCCCTGAGTGTTGGTCCGGCCGGGGCTCAAACCCTTGACCTCCTGCACAAACATTGTGCATTTACAAGAACTCATAACCATTACATTAAACAGTAAACTTTGAATTAATTTGAGAAATTTGTGATCCTTACAGTGTTGCTATCGATTTACATGTGAGTATAGTGTACATAAAAACAAACATGAAACCAAAAACTCAGGTTTGACAAGGAATGTAGATAATAGCTGGAAGCCAGGGGGAAATAGGCAGCTGTGCACTTGATTTTCCAGGCTGGAAAACTATCTAGGGTCTTAACAATCTGTAGTAATGGATTGTTATAAACCTGTCTGTGAACTGTCAATTTCCGTCTTTTAACGATATCGTCTTTATCCCTGCTTTAAAAAGTATTTGAATCCAGGGCCATACCTACAGCTGTATTTAATGCTAATTCCTACTTATAACTTACATTAAGCCACAACTGACTGCACCTATACAATGTAGTAAGTATGGATAAAACAGGACTGAAATGAAAAATAATGACAATATCAGCATTGTAAGAAAATGACTGAGTATCTGTAAATCAAATATATTTTCCTTCTAATACAAGTACCTGTTTTAAAGAATTCAGCACAAAATAAATTGTAAGAATTTGGTCCTTAGACACCTTTGAATCTTTTTAATGTGGCATCTGCAGAAGAAGATGATACTTGTGGCCTTTTTCTTTTCTGATTCCCGACCACTTCTGCAAAAATCATTCAGTGTAAGTGTTATATTACTCATTATGCTAAAATTAGTAATAATTATCACTGATGACAGCTGAATAAACATGCATAAACTATTTTTAATTATATTAATTTTGATCAAAGACCATAAAAGTGTTATCATGAGGAAAAAGGAAGAGGAGAGGAGAAAGAGGAGGTATGCATCAGAACTATTGAGAAATACTGCAATAATGCCTTGCCACTAGTTACAGTATTCGTACATGCTTGAATATAGTATCTAATATGCTTTAGACAACAGACAGAGGGAGCAGAGTTGGCGTAGTGGTGAGAGTGCTCGCCTTCCACCAATGTGTTCTGGGTATTATTCCTGGACCCTGCATCGTAAGTGGATTGAGTTAGTTGGTTCTCTACTCTGCTCTGAGAGGTTTTTCTCCGGGTACTCCAGTTTTCCCCTCTCCTCAAAAACCATAATCATTTGAATTTACCTCATTTACAGTTTATTTGGATTTATACACAACCCCACAGGCTGTTCAGCTCTAAACACTATCGTGTCTAAATAAAGGTGTTATTATCAGGGGTTTCAATAACAATACTTATAAGCGGCCACTGAAGGTCTAATTGACAGCTGTGACCACTAAAATCACTTTTTATTTTCACTAATGAAATCCAAACAGATGGCAGGAAGAGGTCCTACAGGTACCGGTAGACCGCCGGTAACCGCTCTTTATGGAAACTCCTTTATCATTATTATTATTATTATTATTATTATTATTATTATTATTATTATTATTAGACCTACAACAGCCACCCTCTACTTCTTCCTAACCTAGGATAAACCGAACCTTGCTTTGACAAAATGAGCTTGTGGGTTTGCATAATAAAAACACTAATAATAATAATACAACTATCTTAAATTCGTACAGTTGTAGTCAAACAAAACAAAACAAAACAAATAAAAAAAAATTTTATTCATTAATTACAAATTATAATTTCATGTTGGCTTCCACCCGCATGTAGAAGAGCCTAATCGAGACAGGAAGTGACACGCAAGTTTATTGGAAAAGACGAAAAATATTTTACAAACAATACCAGCTGTTGCCAAATTTAATGATGGTATCAGTCAAAAATATTATTATGATACAAGTGTAAGACGGCCAAAACGGTCGACGTAAGAACAAAAGATCCGAGGGAAGATTTACAAGTTTATTACACAGCAAATAAATGCAACGGTACAATAAAAAAAACGGGAACGAGTGACACTAAACAATAAATAAGAAAACAAAGTTCCAATGAGCCAAATGATGTAGCAAGATTAAAATGACTTAGGAAAAAGTACTTAACAGTAAAAGATAACCTACAGACAGAAATAATTCAGTAAAGAAAGGAAACAAACAAAGTACTTGAAAACAGGAAATTGTGTGACAGAAACTATCAAAAATAGTGATTGCTACACCAGGCATGAATTCAACAAAGATTACAAGCTAGGCTTAATATTACAACTTGAGCTAATACAGTATAAAACAGTGAAAGGAGAAAATGAAATTACTAGTGTAATGAACCCATAATTTGGTTCTGAAAACACAGGAATCATAGCAACAATGAATTGGAAGCAGGTAAGCAAAATATTACAGCTGCTAAACGAAAACAATTGAAGTTCATATAGCAGAGAAAATAAATAAGATACAGTAGTAAGATAAAAAGAGTATGTGGCTAAACTAAGCAAATTCTAACCCGAAAATCACTACAAAAATACAATGGAAACAACTACATGCTAAGCTTAGGGCTCAAACAAACATAAAATACTGAAACATACCAAAAGCTAGTATAGCTTAGAATCCGCTTTAAAGACACTCTCAGGAAGGCAACAAATCAACTGAACTCACCGAGCAAACAGTTGTAACTTATAGTAAAATACAGGAAAAGGTAAAAATAACTTAAAACCAAATTTGGGCTAGGAGCGATTAATTAAACAGGAATTACATAAGGGAAATCGGCAATTAAACAGGAATTACATAAGGGAAATCGGCAATTAAACAGGAATTACATAAGGGAAATCGGCAGTTAAAGGAATAATACAATTAACACATTACTAACAGAATTAACACATTACTAACAAATCGCTAAAATTCCATAGAATAGAATAAACAGAACAAACATGTTTTAAGTAGGAAATAAGCCTAAGTGACTCTGTCACACAAGAATGGCAACGTGGATAACACAGAAAGTAAAAGTCAAATCGTGTTTCAGAGCTGTCTAAATTTTAATTAATTGGTGCATAATTTCGGTGACGGCCAATGTAGTCATCAGATTTCAATAAAACTTCCGCGTTAATTTATTGGATGTTCTCTTTGCATATGATCTTCTTATGTTTTTAATGTTTTCAAATAAAAACCTTAAATTTTAGAAATCGATGGATTACCTTGAAATGCAAATACACATGTATGATGAACGTGAATGATCTTGAGCTTGAGTAATTAAAGCAGAGTTAACTGTCTGATAGTATAGAAACTGTACCTCATCACGATCTAAATAACATCCAATTAACTTTAAGCGTTAGGCTATTATTGACATATAAATGCATCTACGATGTATACGAATTGCTAGTTTTGTTTGATTTGTGGAATTATTGAGATAAAATGCGGCACAACCTGGTATAAAGCTACAGCCGAGGTTAACCAAATGATTTAATAAGCTTACCTGGACTTGTGCCTTCGTCAAACCAGTGTCCGTTGACGCTTTTAAAACCATCTCCTTGTACATGGTTGCCGTTCCAACCATCCCTCCTGCAAAAAACCGCTCTAAAATACCTCTCTGTTCATCTGAGATACGAGTACGTTTCGCCAATGTATTTCCTCACGAAGAAAAACCACTATCTCGCTGAAGGCTTACCAGACGGCATGTTGTGGAATTTGTTACTCGCGGGCGAACGTGGATTATTCCATAAAGCGATTTCATTGGCTGCTCCAGACAATGCCTCAAATAAGCGGCATAAGACGGCTCAGATGGCCCAGACGATCATTTCACTTGGGTACTACCCACATTCTCAATTGAGAAATACCGGGTGTTACGCTATGAGAAAATGTGACACGGGTGCTTCAAACTGGCATTTTCGTTTACTGATAAAATGAGTTGCAGAGAAAAGATGTGAACTCTGCAACAGCATTGCTTGTCGTTCTCCTCATAGGGATATCTACAGCTCGTTCATAGCTATAGTAAGAGTACACTGTGACTTCAACAGACGATCCAGAAAACAGGAAACAGTAATTATACCTCTTCTTGCCTGTTCAAGGCGGATTGAGAGCAATTGGGCATTCATTCCGCATCAGCCACGCTCTATAATGTTTCGTCATATAATGCATTGCTAGCTTTGGACCCGACCTTATTTGAGGGGGATAGATCACTATTTGGCTACCTTCTTGGAAAAGAATACTAAATAACTAACTAGTTGAGTTGATTTTTCAAAGCCACTGTTTCCAGATGTGAGCTTTTTTCGGACTGCTGCCGGGAAAAGGTGCGTGCGAAAAATATGAACGTGCTCCGTGAGTCGTAGTCTTACAACCGGCACGAGTAACTTAACAAGGCACAGAAGCCTCTGGAGAAGAAGTAGTCTAAATATAAAGATTTCGAACGTTGGCTTTTACAAATATTTCAGCGAAAGTTGTGGTTTTGCAGGTTTGACCCTTATAAAACTTCCTTTAAATAAACAAATATTCGAACACAACACTTTTCTTTGTCGCACATCTGCAGTGATGTATTATGGGCTATGCCCTTTGCAGATCTTTCGCTTTTTTTTATACCTAAAATGAGCTTTATCGATATCCCCCGAAGTACCATAAACATTCAATTATGATACATTAAATTATGATAGGAGTTAGATAACTGTTTGCTCCTGTTTCGTATATGTAACAGACGACCTTAGTTCTTGAAACCACTTGCTTCATAGTCCAATTTTTTATTTTTGCGTTTTATCTCAGTAGTCGTCATTTGGAATTAATTAGCGTTATTCTGCACGTGAGAATCATGTTTCTGAACTAGCAACATTGCGCTTACATTTGGTTCACGGTTCGGTTATATCCTCGGAGACCCAGGGGCTGAGTCGATTTCAAGTATGGGCATGAAGAGCCCCTGGGGACATTGTCTTACAAGACTAGTTCTAAACGGTCGCAGTCGTTCTGCTATCTGATTGGTGCCAGAAAATCTTTGTGTTTTTCTGCCCTATCAGAGTAAGGTGTACTTTAGAAACCTTTCGTGTGTTTTAACACGGACATATATCCTGGTAGCTCAGTTGCTCGCTATGTTTGTTTGGACCGTGCGACGGAGATTTGCTTGAAGTGAAAAGTTTCCGTCTCAACAAACAATGTAAGAGAAATCGATCATATTGTCCGCGAAAATTTTTACCAGAAATTATACTGAATAGTATCACAGGTATCACTAGAGAACGTGTTTTCAAGTTTGCGAGGTTTGTATACAACACGATGGTTGCAGTCATTGATATGTCGCTTTAAACGTTAGACGAGATTTAAGCTTAAATCTTTCTAGATTTTTTACATAATTTGCTATGACTGAAACTTTGCCAATCCCGTGAAGTTATTTCGTCGCACGGGCCACGCAGGTATGTCGAGCAACTGGTACTAGCGTATCTTTCCGTGCGTGCCAAAATCTAATCCAATCTACGCTTGAAAAAAAAGAAAAGCTAAGCGTGGAAACTGTTGTTTATTAGATGTGGGTAGATGACCCTGTACTACTAAGCTGACATTTGCAATAAAGCAAACCCGCCCTTTCCATCCAATATTTCTTGGTCTTTGGTTTTGTTTTTCCCATTGAAAGCAGCATCGGATCGATTCCCAATGATCAAAGGTATTTAACTTGGTCTTCAACAATCGACAGAAGAGGTGAAATGACAATGACCAAGGGACTAGAAGAGAATCCGTGGTCTTCCCAGCTCAAGAATTTCAACACTGTAGGCAGCAGTTGAAAGATTAAACTCTTTCCAAACCACTTCGGTAACTGCCCGAAAACATCTCTCCTCACGATGTTCTCGTTAATAATTTTTTGTGAAGGTGTAGTCTGATCGTCCGGGTGAGTGTAGTCCTGAGAAGGACTGTTGTCGGTGGTAGTGACTGACGTTTCGACAACCTGTGCTGAAGTCATCATCAGAGTCAAGTGAATGATTGTTGATCATCCACTTGACAATCATTCACTCGACTCTGATGATGACTTCCGCACAGGTTGTCGAAACGTCAGTCACTACCACCGACAACAGTCCTTCGCAGGACTACACTCACCCGGACGATCAGACGACACCTTCACATGTTACCCCCGGGTTCAAACCATTTACTGCATTAATAATTTTTTGTTCAGATTTTAATTAGCTAACCGGAGACACAGCTAAGCTTTCTCTTAGCGCTTGCTGGAGGTCGTCTACGAACTTAACGTTCTCTGCAACCTTGGCCCTATTGTGAACGATTTTACTACAAAGCGAAGATTAGATTTTGGCGCGCACAGAAAACAGAAAGCTACGTAGG